>NC_074703.1:11100379-11155379 GCF_029448725.1 Salvelinus fontinalis | reverse complement strand
ACAGAGCTATATCAAGTAGACCTGATTGCTGCTAATATGGACTTGCACGCAACTCAACAGAGTCAGCAGACACAAAATGGTGGAAATAATAGTCAATCTCCTGTACCCCCTCTCTCCAAGCCAGGTGGGGGATTATATAGTCCTATGTAGGAAGACCGACTCACACAGCCTGAGGCATTTGATAAGTGAGCTAATCAAACAATGACACAGGTTCATCTCATTGTGTTCTCCCCAGGTTGACCAAATGAGAGGTACAGAGTCTCTGAATGGGCAATATCCAGGTGAGTTCCTCAGACATAACACCTGCTCACTCTGTGTGTGTGTGTGTGGTGTGTGGTGTGTGGTGTGTGGTGTGTGGTGTGTGGTGTGTGGTGTGTGTGTGTGTGTGTGTGTGTGTGTGTGTGTGTGTGTGTGTGTGTGTGTGTGTGTGTGTGCGTGCGTGCGTGCGTGCGTGCGTGCGTGTGTTTCGGGCGGGGGAGACTGGTACACAGCTGAGCAAACAGCAGAAAGTGTTGGATATAACTCACTGACAGACACACAAATACTTAAACAGACAGGAGACACTTGAAAAAGCCTGAACATAGAGACAGTGAAAACCCCTATAGAAAAGGGCCCGTCATCGCCACAATCCTCTCTTGCTCTCCTATCCTGGCTAGCTCTAGGGGCCAATATGACTGATGTATCGTTTTGGGTCAACGCTATTTGCCGTGGTAGCCTAAAAGCTGAACTGGCGTTTGCGTGTGTGCGTGCGTAGATGTGTTTCGATGGCATTTGTACGGCTAGACAGGCTAGCGTTGGGAGGGAGTGTGTGCTGTGCTGTGCGCTAAGCTAACTCTAGCTCCAGCTGTGGTGTGATTTGAGGCAGAAATGAGGGGAGGTGTGAAAGCACAGCCAGGTGCTGCCCCCTCTCACCCTCACACCTTCCCTTAGTCCACTTCCTCACAGTTAATTAGGAGAGCTGGCGGGGGGGCTCGAGTCGGGAATGGGGAGAGAAACGGGGGGTTCCTGTGAAACAGCTGTAAAACCTGCCATTACTGCTGAGCCTGTCAGAGAGCAATAGGGGGCAGGCGGAATGAAGTGCGGCGAGGACAGGGGTGTGGGGTGATTGACGATGATGATTTGGATCGGAGTGGCGGGAGGGAGGGGGGCGGGGGGTGAATTAAGTAATATAGAGGGGAGTAATATCACATTGAAGTCGTAATGAGACAACGGAGTTGAACTCACCTTCGCACTGCTTGCCGTCTCCCTTGTACCCCGGCTTGCAGATGCAGTTGAAGGATTTGGGGGTATTCTGGCAGAGAGCATCAATGTGACAGTCATCCGTGCCTTCAGAGCACTCATCGGCATCTAGAGAAATGACACAAGGGACAACTGTAAACCACTGGTCTCCAAGGACTCATCAATAGGACTAAGTCGACAAAATGGCGATGATTTTGGTGAGAGGTGAATGGGTTTTACACAACCTCAATCGAATGTTTTAATCCCGCTCTCTCAGGGAAAGCCCAGTCCTCTTGGCCAAATGCAGCTCCGTCCAGATATATACAGGCTGGAAATATTTACTTTATGATGGCAAACGTCCAAAATGTAGAACTCCTCATATAAGACAATAAACTGTCAGGGAGGGACATAGTGGATGGAGGGTGAGGTTTCTTAACTCTATAAAAGATACCGGTAACACTAAAGAGGACAAAACCAATAATAATTTATATTAATCAAATACCATTAGCCGAGAGGTACACTAGTGTATCAGGGCTTAGTGTATGTCTCTGGAATACTGAGTGGCTATAGGGAACCCTAATTGATCAAGTCAATGTTAGAGAGTCACATCTGGGGCTGAATCCAGGGACCTCAAGCCGGCTCATTACAGCTCATTCACACAGACAGACAGCGAAAGCAAGAGAGAGAGAGAGAGAGAGAGAGAGAGAGAGAGAGAGAAGAGAGAGAGAGAGAGAGAGAGAGAGAGAGACCAAAAGTGTAAGAGAGAAAGTTTAATCTACCCAAAATTCTGTTCTCTTTCTCTCTCTAGTGATGTATCTTGAGCTGATAAGCAGCTACCCTGTCTCCTGTCTTGCCCCTCACAAGCCCATGTTGGGAGACGTAAACCCAGCGTTTATTTCTCAGAAATGACCCCCGCCCAGCTCAACAAAATGCAATAAATAAACAATAAAATGTCATCACAATAAATATTTTTTTTCAAGCGGATGACTGATTTATTTGCTCCCATGTGAGCGCCAGTAGAAAGGAAAAATAAAGTGATAGGAGTAAGCAGTGGAATATAGCCTGTAAAACCTGGACTTGATAGTTCAACTGCCAGGTCTCACTGAGTTGTTGACAGTGAATAGATAGATGTAAGGCAGGAAACTGTTATTGCAGGTTCACCATTGGACAATTAGTATGAAATACCGTTGACTAATAGTTAAATAAAGCCGTCTCCCGTGCTTCAGTGGCCGTCCCAATATTGACTTCTCGCCATCCATAGTTGGAGGGAGACAATGCGCACCGCTATCCGCTGAAAGATAGTCAATAAGCAGGTTGAGATGGACTCCAAGGACCGTGAAGGCCACCTTCCCAACCCACGTCCATATGGACACCTCGGGGCAGGCAACTGATCCGGCAAAGATGCTATGTATCAGCTCATAGGAGGGATTCGTTCAAGCAGATAGGTGAAAAGATGCTTAGTCATACATTTTTTTATTCACACATTAATCCGTCCAGGACCTACCTCACAGATTGATCTACGACTGGTAAAACATGCAGATAGATATCAGTCGATGGACCTCATTTCTTGTCGACTCTTCTCACTTGTTTAACATTCAGAAAGGGCAATTCAATAGGGCGAAACAAATACTCAACTTCAAATAGTGTTTAGAGTAATATTGTCAATACAAACTGGACTAACACGGCGTATTGTATTGTCAGTCAAAAATGAGTAAAAATGGTTCAGCCCCGCAAGGCCAAATGTAAACGTGTTTGCAGCCTGAGTTATTTCGCGCGCATATCACATCACCCATTCAAAGCCTTTTATAATTGCTAGATTTGGCATCAAATTGATATATTTCATTCAATGTTGTCGTGCAATATCGGTGTTCAGCTATTTCTCTTTTCCATGCTGTTCAAATTTTGCTAGCCCAAATTATCCATCCTCAACCAAGTGTTTCTCAAAGGAACATGTTATCTCAGTCCACAAATACTCTCCAATTAAAATGAACATAATCTACGTTAGCCTAGGCATTAAAGAAATCCACTACGTTTCACCTATTCTACGCTGTCATGCGCTGGTTTAAACAGTTCAATAAAACATTAACAGGAAAAATAGACAGCACTATCTTAAAAATATGTGTCAAAATCATATAAGACAGAAAGGGATAGAATGAGAGCTCTTTACCTGCGAGTCCAACATTCCCCATCACCTCACAAGTATTAATGAGGACGAAAAACAAACAAACGTCCCAGGAAAAACAAGCACTTCCCATGGTAAAAGGAGGTGATTGAATGCAGTTTTTTGGTTATGTGTTTCTTTGATAAGAGAACCGTTTTGGTACTGGCAGTGGCAGGAGAAGAGGACAACGAGACCAGCGGAGCCGCTCTCTGATTGGCTTGCACGCATTTGAGGAGCGGATTGGAGGTGTAGAGGGAGAGAGAGAGAGAGAGAGAGAGGAAAACTGGTTGCTTTGGTTCAATTGATTACTCACTGCCTGAGACCGCAACCAACACAGAAAATCATCAAACTTGATCAATAAATGTTTTCAGATATTTCTCACTAGCGCGGGGCCAAATTGTCAACAGAGGTCTCAATTTCCTATAATGGAACTCATGAATCTTGATGATGTAGGCCTATAAATAAGGTTATACATCTTCAAGTTACAATCGTGGTGAATAATATTGAGAAAAAAGAGCTCAGGTATTCCTATGTTTTTCAGATGAATTGTCCCGCATGCGCTTATTTCAACAGGCTAAATGCGTAGCCAAATGGGCAGTTCTGGGCACTTCTTAGTTGGTTGTGGTCTATTCTTGTCATTCTTTACAATGCAATGGAAATACTTTGAAATAAACGAAGTCATAAGAAGCATACATCTGAAGGGACCAACATTATCTCTAAATATAATGCACAGACTTGCCCAAAGTCAAAGTAGGAACTTTACACAGGCTGAAGTTTGAGTGTAGAGATACTGCCCTCTGCTGGTCTCGACACACACTACACAGTGCGCTAGTTTTGTCCCGCCCACCTGTCAGTGACAAAGCACATGTTTGACCAATCACTGTGCGCAGAGCAGGCTTCGCAAAGTGTCATGGCGTCTCCCTTGAAGGGAGCTTGGACCTGGAAAATCTAGCCATTGGCAGTAGTGACTTTCTTCTCTAAATAGGCCTGTTAAAAAACATTTACTTATCAAAAGGGATATTTTTCAAGAGAAAGACGTCACTATGGGGACTGTCCACGCAAGGGTAAATCTTCATTTCTTACAACCACGAGAAGTGGGGATGAAATTCTGCATGACCTCCCCGTTCTGTGTGTATTGTATGGTGGTGTACTATAGACGAACTAGATAAAGAAAGACGGACTAGATAAAGAAATTACATTAATGGCAAAGAGTTGTATGACATGCGCCAAATAGTTATTTTACTCTAATGTTATGCAATATGGATTGTGTCTGGTCTGTCAGCGTGTTAGAAAATGTACCACCTTTACAGAACGAAGCTAGCTAGATAGCTATCTAAGCATGGTCATATCTTCATATAAGTGTTCTTCTTTCTCGACACTGTTCAGAGTATGGACCCTCTCCCGATGCACGGGCGTGACATGGGCGTTCACCCCGACGACATGATTGAGGTGCAAGAGGCAGAACATGAGACTAAACAGGAGGTCCTAGAAAACAAAGACGTACGCATCTCTTATCCAAGTTACCGTTACTACAATTACAAATTGTTCGCCATCTCCTTAGCGAAGGGAGCTGAGGAAATCATTGACCACCTAGTTGGAATGGATGCTGAGAATCTGTCCATTCATTGCAGGTTGTTGTCCAACATGTCAACATTGAGGGCTTGGGCCGAACGAAAGAGGATCTGCTGGGCTATGAAATCTCAGAGGTCTTCGATGCCAAAAACCTTATTGATGTAAGTATGAGCACTCTGGACTCCACATACTTAAACATGCACACATAACCTACACACACACTCTGAAATGTTCCCTTGTTTCAGGGGAAACATCTGTGCTAAAAGCTGTTTGGTGGGTCTTTGACAGGTCATGAAGAAGTCTCATATTGCCAGACAGAAATTGCTGCGTCTGGGCATTTTCAAAGAGGTGGAGGTTGTCATAGATACATCAGATGGTACAGTGTGCACCCATAAACACCTGTGTGTGTGTGTGTCTGAAACAATATCACAACCAATCTCAATCATGAGATGTTGCCAATATGAAAGGATAACCAGTAAAAAGATATTTGCGTCACTGGAGAGGAGCCCTCTGTTAGTCTAGCTGTGGTCACGGCCTGCTTTGGTCTACCCCTCCCAGGTGCGGATGCGTTGCCCAATGGTCTGGACGTGACGTTCGAGGTGACAGAGATGAAGAGGCTGACAGGCAGCTACAACACCATGGTCGGCAACAACGAGGGCAGCATGGTGAGAGAATACACACACCACTATCTCTCACACACACACTTACAGGAGCGCTATAACAAAGCATCACACACTTGTTGGTCATTGAAACCCCTGTCACAATGACCCAGGGCTGACATTCCTAAATGCAATCATGTGATACAGAGGTGATTTCCAGACAGACAGGTTAAGCAGCTTGCCTGCCTCATTTTCACTGCAAACACTTCCAAATGGGTGCATAGTGTGTTAATGTAGGTTCAGAGACAGGTAGAACAGGTGTGAGACCCTGACCTGGGAGTAACGTTGTCTCTGTCTTCCAGGTGTTGGGTGTGAAGCTTCCTAACGTGTTTGGCCGTGCTGAGAAGTTAACCTTCCAGTTCTCCTATGGGACCAAGGAGACTTCCTACGGCCTGTCCTTCTTCAAGCCCCAGCCAGGCAACTTCGAACGCAAGTATGAACAGTGAACACCTCTTTCCTTGCTCTCTGTGTCGAAAGGACATTGAAATGGCACTTGCAGGCCTCCTGAGTGGCGCAGCGGTCTGAGGCACTGCATAGCAGTATTGCGGCGTCACTGCAGCCTGGTGTTTGATCCCAGGCTGTGTCATAACCGGCCGTGACTGGGAGTCCCATAGGGCGGTGCACAATTGGCCCAGCGTCGTCTGGGTTAGGGGAGGGTTTGGCCGGTGGGGCTTTACTTGCCTCATCCCGCTCTAGCGACTCCTTGTGGCGTGTCGGGTGCCTGCAGGCTAACCGGTCGTCAGTTGAACGGTGTTTCCTCCGACACATTGGTGCAGCTGGCTTCCGGGTTAAGCGAGCGGGTGTTGGCGGGTCATGTTTCGGAAGACGCATGAGTCGACCTTCGCCTCTCCCGAGCCCGTTGGGGAGTTGCAGCGATGAGACAAGATCGTACTAATAAAATTGGGGAGAAAAAAGCAGTATAAATTACAACAAAAACAAATAGCACTTGCGGTGTAATGGCTGCCATTTTGTTTCAAGTTGTGATTGTTTCCATCAGTGGTCATATTGACAGTATGTTATGTTGCCATGGTGATGTATTTATAACCTTTATGTAGAACATAGTTCAGTAATGAGACGAGCACTGTATGGTTCACGGCCCTGACAGGTGTTGTCTTGTTGCAGCCTCGCTCTAAACCTGTACAAAGTCACAGGCCAGTTTCCATGGAGCTCCCTCAAAGAGACAGACAGAGGAGTCTCCACTGAGCTCAATGTAAGAGGACTCCTACTGTGTGTGTTTGTGGGTCTGTGTGTGTCACATTAGTTTTTTTTCCATTTTATCTGCCTTGAATTTCCACAGGCGTAACTTTCTCTCTCTCCTATAGTTTCCTCTGTGGAGGACCAACCACACTCTGAAGTGGGAGGGTGTGTGGAGGGAGCTGGGTTGTCTGGCACGCAGTGCCTCCTTCGCCGTGCGAGAAGAGAGCGGACACACCCTCAAGTCTGCCCTCTCGGTACAAAGCCCTTTGTCTCTCAGTTCCCTTTATCTAATAATCTTAACCCGTTAATGATCTTAACTCTCAAAATAGCAAGAATCTGAGTCAATCTACTGATGTGTGTTGTCTTGCAGCACACCATGTCCTTTGACACCAGGAACTCTGCCATCTTCCCCAAGAAAGGTGCCTTACTGAGGATCAACCAGGTATGTTTGTGTATGTGATTTCCTCTGCATAATACACCACTAGATCTATATGAAGTGGCCATACTGATGTGTGTTGTCTTGCCCTCTGTAGGAGCTGGCTGGCTATACAGGCGGAGACGCCAGCTTCCTGAAGGAGGACTTTGAGCTGCAGGTCAACAGACGGCTGGTCTGGGACTCGGTAAGGGAACACTACAGTCCCTAACCTGGGGGGAAATACCCAGGTCAAATAGGAAGTTAATTATGGGTACCTGAGTGTTCAACATGTCATAACATGGCCCTGGTGGTTTCTTTCAGGTCCTCTCCGCCTCCCTCTGGGGTGGGTGTCTCCTCCCCATCGGAGGCAGACCGTCCTCCATCGCTGACAGGTAGGACCACTCCCATCAGATTCATGGCACATGGATTTGATAGAAATCGCTAGGTGGCGCCATTGAGAACTCATTCTGTGAAGTATTTATCCTCCAGTGTTTAGGGGATGTTGTGAGGACCTGTGGTCTGTGAGTGACATTTGGCTGTTATTATATGTCATTGACATATATTTCTGTATTGTCCAGGTTCTATCTGGGCGGTCCCACCAGTGTGAGAGGATTTGGAATGTACAGCATCGGCCCACAGAGCGAGGGTGAGGTCACGTGCTCTCTGTTTATTTGAACGGGCATGTGTGGTGACACAGGGTTGGGTCAGTTGCCCGGAGTCATGATGATGAAACGTAAGGTTTTACCTGTGTTGCTGCAGGTGACTACCTGGGGGGAGAGGCGTACTGGGCAGGCGGGCTCCACCTGTACACTCCTCTGCCCTTCCGTCCGGGCCGGGGCGGCTTCGGAGACCTCTTCAGGACACACTTCTTCCTCAACGCTGGGAACCTGTGCAACCTCAACTACGGTGGGAACCTTCAACTCCATATTAATCCATGTTCTGTTTTTCATTGCCCCTATTAACTAATAAATGTTAAATTGTCTGTTTGTGTATCTATGTGTGCATTCTGCCTCTTCTTACGTGTAAGTGTTTCCTGTCCCCAGGAGAGGGTCCAAGAGCACACCTACAGAAGCTGGCGGAGTGTATCCGCTGGTCGTATGGAGCAGGCATCGTGTTGCGTCTCGCGAACATCGCCAGGCTGGAGCTCAACTACTGCATTCCCATGGGGGTTCAGAGTGGAGACAGGTACAACACACACACATTTGGAGGAGCAGGTCAGACTCCTGTAGGCTAGGGCTTTATATAGCGCTCTAGAAGGGGGAAAAAGTGTAAGAGCAGACTCGCATATACACTCCCAGAGATGCAGTACTTACATAAGTAGTACTTTCAAGTATTTTTTAAGTTGTTTTTTGGGGTATCTGTACTTTACTATTTATATTTTTGACAACTTTTAATTCTACATTCCTAAAGAAAATTATATACTTTCAACTCCATAGATTTTCCCTGACACCCAAAAGTACTTGTTACATTTTGAATGCTTAGCAGGACAGGAAAATGATCCAATTCACACACTCGAGAACATCGCTGTTCTTCCCTACTGCCTCTTATCTGGCGGACACACTAAACACAAATGTTTCATTTGTAAATTATGTTGGAGTGGGCCCCTGGCTATCTGTAAAAAATAATAAATAAAAAAAAACATAAATTGTACTATCTGGTTTGCTTAATATAAGGAATTTTAAATGATTTATACTTGTACATTTACTTTGATACTTGAAAAGTATTTGGTATTAAATATACTTCACTTTTACTCAAGTAGTATTTTATTGGGTGACTCGCTTTTACTTGAGTCATTTTCTATTAAGGTATCTATCTACTTTTACTCAAGTATGACAATTGGGTACTTTTCCCACCACTGCAGAGATGATAGAACAAGAGATGAGAGAGGAGTTATTGCGGCAATGCTATACAACTCATATATGCTGTAAATAAACAGACACACAAGCCATAACACCTAGGTATACACAAGGTGCGGAACATATAGGTCATCTTCCCTCTTTTTCCTTCCCTGCCTCAGGATATGCGATGGCATCCAGTTTGGAGCAGGAATCCGCTTCCTGTGATGTCATCACCCTGCCGCCCGGGTCCAACAGCAGAGCGCACGATGGGAAAGGGAGAAGAGCATTGTCACTTGTTATCTGTTGAGTGTAACACTAGCTGTGGGAGCCCTACCAGAATGCACGGTTCTGGAGGAGTGCCCCGCCGCCCTTTTTGATATTAACCAATGATATCACCCACTATGTTTGCTGTGTTACTTTTCCATTACGTTTCTGGCCAGACAAAGAGATTTGGGTTTATCTCCCCTGCCTTCCAAGACTGCTGCCTGCCCTATCCATAGGGAAGTGACTATTGGTTTTGGTTCTAGATTCATTTGACCCTACTAGAACTCTTGCCAACTGATTTGTCAATAGAATCCTGTACATGCCAAGATGTTGAGGCAAAAGAAGGGATCACATTTAATGGGGGAACATATAACCAGCACTTTTTGATGACAGAACTCACTTAGCCCATGGAAGGGAATTGATAACTCCTCATGTCAAAACGGTCGGTTCTGCTGTTTGACGTGGAGAATTGAGAGTTGACTCCCCCTCTCCACAGCAGCCCCTGTGAATCTGAGGTGGGAACCCCAAGTGTGACCCACCACCACTGCTCTTATTGTTAGTCCTCGTTTTAATGTCTAAGTTACACAATAAATCACATTTGTTCCCCTTCATCTTTTTTTGTGGTTTCTCATAGAGACACATTTGCAATACTTTATTCAGATCCAAAGTTGATCTGAAACACCCTCAGACCTGCATTAACGACAGCAGTTACAGCACACACAGGTGTGTCACGTACAGGTCTCACTGTAGCCAGTTTTATCAGCCTGCAGTTATTAATAGTCACAAACTTGGTATATAAGTCAACTGATATATTCAATGGCTTGGGAGTGCACCAACTGTCTACACTGAACTGCAGCATGGAGATATCCAACGCATGTGCAATTGCAACTAGTGAACTTCACTGCATTGTCAACATTTGACTTATATTGTAATTATAACATATCAACTATAATCTCATGGTAATCCATCCAGTTTTTACAGGCAATTCAACTGCTCACTGAAGTCCTATTTACAGTGAGAAACGACACATTGAAGAGCCATGATGAGTCGATCTAAGAGCGCAGAACAGCTGTTGACCCAGCAAGGCCTGTATCCACAAAGCGTCTCAGAGCAGGAGTGCTGTTCTAGGATCAGTTTTGCCTTTTAGATCATAATGAATAATATTATATGGACAGATCCTAAATAAGCACTCCTACTCTGAGAGGCTTTGTGGATACGGGCCCTGGTGTGCTACAGAGACAGGCTAGTACAGTACCCATGTACTGACATCAACCTCTCTACTGTACCACTTGTGTGAATCTGCCAGCCAAACAACCTGACAGCATCTCTGTCTGTCTACTGAACCTTGTTGAACCGTGTTCCTCCATTCTCTCTCAGAGAAAGCCTGGTGGTTTAGTTTTCATATGGAGGTGGTTTTCGTCCCTATCAAGCGTCAGCAGACCAGTATCAAACGCATGTGAACACTGTGCTGTGGGGCTTGTAGCCTTGTAAACAGCAGCTGGCAACCCTCCAGACCCTCTCCAGTGGCGTGGAGTTGTGACACTGATCCCAGCCCTATCGCTCCCTCACAGCACACCCACACCCCTGTGTAATAGACCTTTCAAAGCTCACCTCTATATTTTATTTGTTTCTGTGTTTTCTTCCTTCCTCCGCCTCCTTCCTTCGCCAGCCTTAGCTTCTTTATTGCTTGTTGTTGACATGGATCCCTTCAGCCCTCAACAGGAGGCAGCAGGGGGGATCTTCCAATTCTACATTTAGTAAATAGTAGGGGAAACTGACTCACTGATCTGTGCCTACAATGTAGCCTCGTGTCCAAGTTTAAAATGTAATGATGGAAATATATTGTTGCATGCATTGTTAAATTTGTCCTTCCAAACACTGTTCTTTTGTGACAGCTTAATTAAAAATTACCCACTGATACATTGCTCTTTATGTGGCGCATGGGTGATAGAGGAGTACCTTATATTTCCCTCATGACATTTTAAACCTTGACACGAGGATACATTGTTGGCAAACAAAACAACATATTCAATTTAGGTACTAAGATTACAGGCAGTAAGTAGTACACTGTTGTCATGACTATGACATGGATACAAATCAGTAATACAGTATCCCATTGGAAATCAGCAGGCTTATAGGGGGCACTAGGGGTCAAAGGCAGATGACCACAGTGATATCAGTAGACATTTTGTGTGTGTGCATGCACGTGTGGGTCAGTGTGTGTGTGTGGGGGGGGTTATCCTTGCTTGCCCATCTCTTCATACTGAGAAGTAACCCTGTTGACCTTGGCATGGGGGAACCTGTGCCAGGCAGTTCAGTGTGGACGGGGGTAGAATGTTTGATCAGAGCTCACTCACTATGGGAGACACAGCAGCAGGTGTGTTCTCGCTGATATAGCAACACGGAGAGTAGAGTACTGGTGCCTTCTAACAGTCGGACACTGAACCAACTGAGTCTGCCTATAATGGAAGATAGAATATACTGTATGTTGAAATGGAGACTTATGATTGACTCTGCTTTACAGAAACTTGAATCTGAATTACAGAACAACAAATCACTTTGATACAGATACAATTGTCCTCACTCATAAACAATACAAATGCATAATTCTTCATGTTAAACAATGTCCACACAGGAGAGGGCATAACTGTGGAGTGTTTAAAGCACCTTGTAGTGAATGTTTGGGGTTCCTTCCACTACTATCCAGAGAGAACTGCCCTGCTCTAGCTTTCCATCAGGGAGTTCAGCAGAGGTCAAAATGTGTTTACACATCGATGGTTTTCCTGAGATGGAAAAGCTGTCCAAACCTGGGCCTGTAGTGAATGGATGAAATTAAATGAATGACTAAACAATCCCAGTTACATATGGTCTGATACTGATGTGTGTGTGTGTGGTTTTATTATTTTGATAAACATTGAAATAAACTAATACAGATACTTTTGTATAAAATGCACCAACCTAAAATACAACATAATGGCTGCTATTTATATCTGATTACAATGTAATTACAATGTAATAGTAGCCTACTCGTCATAACCCATTCAAGAGGGGCGAAAGATGAAGCTAACGCGTTTTTCTTTTACATGAATGTCGATCAATGTTGCGTCCTCGTGTCCGAGCCGGTTTCGTGGTCTTTTGATAAAAGGACAACTATATTCCACTGGAGGCACGCATAATTCATGTCGAACAGCAATTCTTACTACAACACCAGGTCATTTTTTTTTATCGTTTACCATTGGTAACAGATAAAACTGTGAAAGACTTGCTGTCAAACGCACCGAAATGTCAAATACATGCGTGCCTCGTTGAAGGAAGAAGTAGTAGGACGCGTGAGCGCGCACGTAGACAGTACCTCGCGCACACGGCAGTTCTCGGGTATAGCTGGCTGTAGCTCGAATCGCTGTCATTGCGAGGCAGGAGTGTGTGTCATCAGGAGCTCCCACACGTCCCCAGACCACGTTGGACTAATTCTGTTGTATTTTAATTTGTGTTAATTAATACAGCCATCATGTTGTGGACAGCGAACCGAATCATTAGGAAATTCTCTACCAGCTCTGTAAGTAACACTGTTTATGTTGCATCAGTTATACCCTCTGTGTGTCCCCCTGCCTTCCCCTTTGTCACTATGGAGAATCCTGATTGCTTGCCAGCTGATTCACACGATGTTGTCATTGTTGTTCTGGTGCATGAATATCTATCAGGTTAAAATTGAGTCATCTTCATATGTTACAATCAATGAATGACTCGGTCTCAGATCTGTCAATGCCTGGGTGTGCACAGGACACACTCACAGTAGCCTACACTCTAATCAAAATATGATGCATGCTTGACAGTTCTCTTGTTTGATACCTGATATGCAGCATTATTAAAGTTATTACTATAAAGGCGAATGTATATTATGTACAATGTATTTTAACAACCATACAAAGAAAGGCATGTCTTTGTCAATTGCCACGTTATGCACGCTTCTCCATCGCTGCACGAATTATTTCCACTGTACGGTTCGTGGGGAGTTGCATCAGCTGAACGAGAGAGACCACAGACAGCTGAGCAGAGCGGCTTAGCAACACACTATCCAGAAATCCACATACCCGCAACGAACTGCCTATAATTCGACTGACATGAAAGTTACTGTCAGGATATTAGCAAGGAAAATGGACTGATACGATATGGTTTTGTAGGTGTTGTGTAAACAATACCGGCCCCTATCAAACTGCTACTGTAGGTGGTTACAATGTAACGCCAGAAATGTATCTCTTATCATGGCCGTTTTAGCCGGCTGATAGGTAGTCACTCAGTGCTGGAAAAGTATAGCCTATCATGCCTGTCTCTGTGTAAGCCTTCACGGGAGCTGTTTACATTAGGCTATAAAAATTGAATAACACATTGTCTTAACATGTATTATGTTGTTATTACACTTGAACCTCTGTAGATTTACTTTATTCCTAGTCTATTTCTGGCATAGGAAACTTGAAACTTTCCATTTTCACATGAACTTCCAGACAGACACACTGATTGGAGTAGCCATTTGAACTTACTTGAGCATTCATTCTAGTTGGTGGAGGGGGTTGTGCTCTCTGTAGCCAATAGCATTTCAGACCACTCTCTCTCCCAGAGGACCACGATTTATTGCCCATTGGGCCAGTCTGGCTGCCAGAAACTAAAAAAAAACTTGCCAATGGAGAGGGAAAGAGTAGTATAAATGCTTTTCAACGTTACAAAATGTCTATGTTTACTCAACACGAGGGATGTTAGAAGTGAAACTGAATATTGGTCATGGACATGAGTATGGTCCAATTGAAAGTTGGAGTTTGTCTCAAATCAAATCAAATTGATTTTATATAGCCCTTCGTACATCAGCTAATATCTCGAAGTGCTGTACAGAAACCCAGCCTAAAACCCCAAACAGCAAGCAATGCAGGTGTAGAAGCACGGTGGCTAAGAAAAACAAAGGGGGACCAACTCCATATTAATGCCCACACTAGAAAGGCCAAAACCTAGGAGGAAACCTAGAGAGGAACCAGGCTATGAGGGATGGCCAGTCCTCTTCTGGCTGTGCCGGGTGGAGATTATAACAGAACATGGCCAAGATGTTCAAATGTTCATAAATGACCAGCATGGTCAAATAATAATAATCACAGAAGTTATCGAGGGTGTAGCAAGTCAGCACCTCAGGAGTAAATGTCAGTTGGCTTTTCATAGCCGATCATTAAGAGTATCTCTACCGCTCCTGCGGTCTCTAGAGGGTTGAAAACAGCAGGTCTGGGACAGGTAGCACGTCCGGTGGACAGGTCAGGGCTCCATAGCCGCAGGCAGAACAGTTGAAACTGGAACAGCAGCAAGGCCAGGTGGACTGGGGACAGCAAGGAGTCATCATGCCCGGTAGTCCTGACGCATGGTCCTAGGGCTCAGGTCCTCCGAGAGAGAGAGAGAGAGAGAGAAGGAGAGAATTAGCGAGAGCATACTTCAATTCACACAGGACACCGGATAAGACAGGAGAAGTACTCCAGATATAACAAACTGACCCTATCCCCCCGAAACATAAACTACTGCAGCATAAATACTGGAGGCTGAGACAGGAGGGGTCAGGAGACACTGTGGCCCCATCCGATGATACCCCCGGACAGGGCCAAACAGGCAGGATATAACCCCACCCACTTTGCCAAAGCACAGCCCCCGCACCACTAGAGGGAAAACTTCAACCACCAACTTACAATCCTGAGACAAGGCCGAGTATAGCCTACAAAGATCTCCGCCACGGCACAAACCAAGGGGGGACGCCAACCCAGACAGGAAGATCACGTCAGTGACTCAACCCACTCAACCCCTCCTAGGGACGGCATGAAAGAGCACCAGTAAGCCAGTGACTCAGCCCCTGTAATAGGGTTAGAGGCAGAGAATCCCAGTGGAGAGAGCGGAACGGGCCAGGCAGAGACAGCAAGGGCAGTTTGTTGCTCCAGAGCCTTTCCGTTCACCTTCACACTCCTGGGCCAGACTACACTCAATCATATGACCTACTAAAGAGATAAGTCTTCAGTAAAGACTTAAAGGTTGAGACCGAGTCTGCGTCTCTCACATGGGTAGGCAGACCATTCCATAAAAATGGAGATCTATAGGAGAAAGCCCTGCCTCCAGCTGTTTGCTTAGAAATTTTAGGGACAAGTATTCAGTATTTGGTCATATTGGTTCAAAGCCTGAGGAAAATTAGGAAAAACGATGTGTTTTGATCTTAAAACCCACCAGTACAGTATAGTACAGTATAGGCTATTCTTGTTGTGTGTGTGAAATAGTTTTTACCACTCTAACTCACATGCTCTTTCTTCTCTCCTGTTTCCTCCAGAATTATTACCAAAATAAGCTGAGACTGGCTCTGATTGGCCAGAGCCTGTTTGGACAGGAAGTGTACACAAACCTACGGAAGCAGGGCCATAAGGTGGTGGGCGTGTTCACTGTGCCAGATAGGGATGGCAAGGCAGACCCTCTGGGTAAGTATTGACACGCTGGTGATGACTGGAGGGGGAGTCTCTCTCATGACTCAGTGAATTAATATTGCAGCAAAGCTTTTATGGAAGTGGTATGCTTGCATCCTCACCAGAGCATGGCCACCTCTTTACATTGTTACCATCTGCATGGCCTCAGTCATGATCCAGTGCGTCCTCTCCCAGACTCCCACGGTCTAACTAAGTTAGTGGAGTTTGTGTAAATGATTACTCCCAGTCACTTTTCTAAATGAGACGTAATGGCTTCAGTGGTGTGCCTGATGATCTGTCAGCGAGGGAGGTAGATCCGTGTTGACTCTCTAAGGCTCCTGTACAAAGACCTTTGTGCCCAGCGTTAGCCCTGGGACTGTGGGCCCATTGATTTAGTAGGGAGAGGCCCTGAGTCGACCCAGAGGAGCAGCAGTGAGGTGAAAAGTCTGCCGCCATCTGTCGCCGCGGCTGGTTTGATGTGATGCACATGATTTTACCCAGCAGGCATCAGCTGAGACGGCAAGGGTCCCTGTCCTGTGCTTCTCCCCCTTTCTCTTTCTTCATTCTATCTCTGCTTTGCTCTATCCTCTCTCTCTATAGAGAGAATAACTGACTAGATGGAACAATATCCGTAGTTTAACGCCACTGCGTCCTTGCTAGGCAAACAAACAACCACACACAGGGGAGATACACACCCCTGACCAAACCCTGTTAGTCCCTATTACCCTGATTTAGCCTAGCTTCAGTTCAGCCTGGCTCTGCAGCAGAGGAGGCTGGTGGGAGAAGCTATAGGAGGACAGGCTCATTGCAATGACTGGAACGGTATCAAACACAGCAAACAAATGGAAACCACGTGTTTGACTCTGTTCCATTTATTCCATTCCAACCATTACAATGAGCCTGTCCTCCTATAGCTATTTCCACCATCCTCCTCTGCTCTGCAGTGAAGTTAAACAGCAGCCCACTGAGTTCTTGGCACAGGATGGAGAGGTTTGTACCTTTTGGCCAGGGAAACAGATCTCCATGTTATTACGATTTTTAGCCATCCCTGTAAAAATAACATTCCCCTATGAGTTCCCATGATCTGGCAGAGGACCTCTGGTCCAGAGACATGTCAGGGTCTGAATTGCTGGACACAGGTACTGTAAAGGAAACCTTGTTGTACGATATGGTCAGACATTTGAATAAAACATTGTTTCACATTTGATTTGCCGGTTATTCTGGGGCAAAGTATTTACCAAGCAGATGGTTTGATTGTGGGTATTTTTTGCCTACTGTTTAAGTGTTTACTTGACAATGTAATGATGATGTAATGTCACATCTATAGACCCATTTCCCGCTTCATGAAAAGTTGCACCCACAGTCATCAGAAACCTCTTTGTGTACCTAGCAGTGGATACGATCCCATGCAACTTCAGCGCGTACCAGTTAACAAACACGGAATCAGATGGTTATCGTCTACAGCATCGCAGATGTCATGATTACCTAGCAAGCTAGCAAGTCAAGGTAAAATATGAACAATAGAGTTAGATAAAGCCAGACGAATAATGTGCTATAGCCACCAGTCCTGCATGTTTTCATGGTCAACATTCACTTCCTGTTAAGTTGTGTCAACGTCCCGATATCAGCTTTAGCTATCCTGCTACAGAGAGTTTTGATGTCAGGATGCCCGCGCATCACTCCAATGTAACGTTGAATGGTAAACAGAAAATGTCTCTATTAGCCTAACCGTCTGCGAGTCAAACAGTCTCTAACACTTTGCTTATTGCCATTACATAAAGCATGGCCTTCTAGTACTATGAGGCTACTACCATGTTTAGCACCCAGATTAGGACAGCTGGCTGGATGAGGCCAACAACTCCATGTGTCCAGGCCTTTACCACACATGCACACACCGACGCACGCACACACCCTGAGATGGACCGTGTGCCCCCGGGCCAGCCCCCTGTCCTGTCCCACCCCTCCCATCAGCGTGTGTGTGGAATTTAATTTGTGTGGAGCAGGTGGGGCCAAAGTGTGGGTTTCATGTGACCCTAACCCTAATAGGGTAGTAGGGCAGGCTGTGTCCTGGAACTGGTTGGAACTGGGGAAGACCGGGAACCACCACACACACCAGGGTTGGGGTCAATTCGGGAATTTCTGAATTTAATTTGATTCAAACAGTGAATTTTAATTGAATTTGAATTGGCCACACACCACAGGAAGCAGAATTTGATTTGAATTTAATTCAAAGCAATTCAAAGCAATTCAACTGAGACGTGAAACATGAAAGTCTCATTCATATGAGAAGTCTTTTATCAACAGGATATGCTACTTATTAATGCAAAGAATTCACATACCATTTCAAATATTAGTTGGATTATAACTCAAAGATGTCAAAAAGTATTTTTCATTGTCATGAGATGCTAGATTGTTCCCTTCCATACTGCAGTGTTTGATCTAATGCAATGTATTTTTTTCTGATATTTAAAAACACTAAGCAAATTATGAATTATTATAGACAACTCACAACAATGTCT
The DNA here is from genome assembly GCF_029448725.1 of Salvelinus fontinalis. Lineage (NCBI taxonomy): Eukaryota > Metazoa > Chordata > Actinopteri > Salmoniformes > Salmonidae > Salvelinus > Salvelinus fontinalis. Next base: position 11,137,066 of record NC_074703.1, on the reverse strand, counting down.
TAGAATATATGCAAACCACTAATTATTTTAAATTGTTTTAGGAGAATGTTTCAACCTTATGCTACATGGTAGTGGTAACCATACATGATATCAAAATAAACATTACTATGGTGATGTGTAGAATAAATAATCCATTTGAATTTCATTTAATTAAATTCTACTTCTTTTCATTCAAATTCTATTCAAATTCTGCTTCATGTGGGGTGTGGCCAATTCAAATTCAATAATTTAATTGAAATTAAAGAGCAATTCGGAACTCAATTCGGAATTGACCCCAACCCTGATGCACACCCAGATCACACAGATAACGGTCACACAGATAAACTGAGATACACACTCACACAATGTATACTGTACAAAAGGAAAAACGAGTCTAAACTAACAGAGAGAAAATATAGAGATGTTGCAATGTTCTATCATTCCTGTCTTCCTGACTATCTTTATGATCACCTATCAATTTACAAGATAGATAAAGAATTCAATATTTGTCAAAGTCATCAAATCTCTGTTACTACCCCCCCCCCCCCCCCCCCCCCCAGCGGTAGTGGCGGAGAAGGACGGGACGCCGGTCTTTAAGTTCCCGCGGTGGCGTGTCAAAGGGAAGCCCATCCCAGAAGTAGTGGCGGCCTACAAGGCGGTGGGGGCGGAGCTCAACGTCATGCCCTTCTGCTCCCAGTTCATCCCCATGAACGTGATCGACCACCCGGCCCACGGTTCCATCATCTACCACCCCTCCATCCTGCCCCTGCACCGCGGGGCCTCCGCCATCAACTGGTGAGGGAGAGGAGAAGAAAGGGTTTTAAGATAGTGAGAGGATTAAGGTTTATAGGCGTGTGTGGTGGGGTAGGTGGGTAGGTGGGTATGTGTGTGTCTTTCTGTCTGTCTGTCTGTCTGTCTGTCTGTCTGTCTGTCTGTCACGAAGGTCAAGGGTTAGCCTGTTAAGGGGTGTGTGGGTGAGCCAGGCCTAAACTGACCACCAGAGAAGACAGACAGAATAACAAGTGTGCTTGACTCTTGAAATAGGCCTACACAGGATCACTGCTGTAGACACTATGACCCTATGGAGACAGTCAAGTGCAGAGGCACATGTGATCATTTCAGCTGTTGTAAATACGTAATCGTGACCAGTGTAAAGTCTTTAGTGTGTGCCTTGCCCATATAGTTAAACACTTTCTGGAGAGCTGAGTGGGAGTGAGAGTGGTGCTATCTAACTAGTCTAGTTTGCTGATGAACTGTTTGTAATGTGTTTGGCTGAGTACAGTTTGTCTTATCTTTTTCCTACCCTTATCTATTCTCGGTTCCTGTTATCCGTGTTGGGTGTGTGTGTGTGCGTCTCTGTGTGTGTGAACAGCTATGTGGATTTAGCCAATATTTGACACTGATCTGTGTCTGATGAGCTTTGTGATTGACATAAATTAACTGAAAACCTGCACACACACAGTTATGTTAGCATTATTGCACTTTTCACGTAGCCTACTTTTTTCCAGCTAATAGCTTAATCACCGATTTAGCAGCATTATTAACTAAGTGTTCAAATCCTGTTGCTGCTGGAGTATTTTGCTATGACAATACTGGTCAAAACATGTGTCACGGTTTAGTTCCTGGTTTTATGCATGAACCGATTCCATGAGTGACCTGCTCCATATGTATGACCCTGTTTCTTTGTACATCCCAGTTCCTATGTATGACCCTGTTTCTGTGTACATCCTAGTTCCTACGTATGACACTGTTTCTGTGTACATCCCAGTTCTTATGTATGACCCTGTTTCTGTGTATGACCCTGTTTCTGTGTACATCCCAGTTCCTATGTATGACCCTGTTTCTGTGTACATCCCAATTCCTACGTATGACACTGTTTCTGTGTACATCCCAGTTCCTATGTATGACCCTGTTTCTGTGTACATCCCAATTCCTATGTATGACCCTGTTTCTGTGTACATCCCAGTTCCTATGTATGACACTGTTTCTGTGTACATCCCAGTTCCTATGTATGACCGTGGTTCTATGCATGACGTTGGTTCTGTGTCTGACCTGGTTCTGTGTCCTGTGTCCTCCTCAGGACGCTGATCCAGGGGGATAAGAAGGCTGGGTTCTCCATCTTCTGGGCTGATGACGGTCTGGACACGGGTCCCATCCTGCTCCAGAGAGAGTGTCCTGTGGAACCCAACGACACGGTGGACTCCCTCTACAATCGCTTCCTCTTTCCAGAGGGCATCAAGGCCATGGTAACCGTAGCAACGCACCATAATCGGATCACAGTCTCACTGCTTTAACACGTAACACACTGACATTGCTTGGGGGCTGGTGTATTCTTGTGGTGCAGGTGGAGTCAGTGCAGCTGATCGCTGATGGGAAGGCCCCACGCGTCCCCCAGACAGAGGAGGGGGCCAGCTACGAGGGTATCCAGAAGAAGTCCAATTCCAAGGTTAGATACTGAATGTGGGTGTGAAACATCAACAGCGAGAGATACTGCCCACAGCGTCACCTGGTTAAGGCTGTTTGTAGAGAATGAAGGAAACTAAGTCAAATATCATGTTAGGAAATAACCATTCAAATCTTTTCCTGTCCTGTAACTTTTCTGCCCAAATGATTGTTTTCTCCTGAAAACTGTTTAGGGCAGTTTGATGTTGCTCAATTTGTAGCCATTTCATTTCACAATACGCCCGTTCATTACTCCGTTTGGAAAAGTCCTGTTTAGCGAGAGGGTGATGTACTAGGGCCAGTAATGGGATGAGGGGTTGTCTAAGGAGGGGGTAGGGTTTGACGGGGTGGGGGGAGTGTTAACTTACTAGAGCCTACTGTCAGGATGGTGTATTGGAGGTGAAGTCAGGTGCAGGAGACCAGATATTAATGAACAGGCACACTTTTATTATAGTTCCAAAAAACGAGAGAACTACATAAATCAAACGTGCTCAAAAAACGGAACATAAAAGTAAAGTGCGTAAACTAACACCACATAACATGAAACAATTACACACAACACACGATGGGAACCAGAGGGTTAAATACCAGTAGCTTAATTGGGGAAATGAAAACCAGGTGTGTATGGAAACAAGACAAGACAAATGGATATACGAAAAATGTAGTGGTGATGGCTAGAAAACCGGTGACGTCGATCGCCGAACCCCGCCCGAACAAGGAGAGGGGCTGACTTCGGCAGAAGTCGTGACACCTACAGCACTGGCGAGTGTGGGGGGTGGGGGGGGGGGTATTTTTAAGGTCCCTCGTCTAAGTGTTGCATAATAAGCAGCCAACTGTTTGGCCTCCCCCTGATTCCTAAAAAAGGAAGATTTTCTTCCTCACCCTCTCCATCTTCTTTCTCTCCTCCAGGTCAACCTCGCCCAGCCGGCAGAGGCTCTCCACAACTGGATCCGCGGCCACGACAAAGTCCCCGGAGCGTGGGCGGTCATTGATGGTCAGGTGCGTTCCCTAAAACACACACTCGCACACACACACAATTACATTTACAGTGTGTGTATGAACTGTACGTAGTGTCCAATGTTCTGTATTACTGTGTGTGTGTGTGTGTGTGTCTGTCTGTCTATCTGTCTGTCTGTCTGTCTGTCTGTCTGTCTGTCTCATTGGCAGTATGTCAATCGAACCCGTGTCCTCTCCCTCCTTAGACTGTGACTCTGTACGGGTCGTCCATGCTGGGAGAGTCGGTGCCAGCCGGTCAGCCCCTGGAGATAGAGGGGGCGTCCCAAGCCGGTGTCGTCACCAAGAACGGCTTGGTTCTGTACGGGTCAGATAGCAAAGCGGTGAGTCAAGGAAAATGAGATCAATGGGAAATGAACAAGGATACAGCCAAGTGTCTAGTGGCAACCTTGTTGGCTTTATTACCTGTGCTGTAACATGGAGCACTATATCTATCAACTTCCGATGGCTTCTAATGTTCATTTTGTGAATGATTTCTCCAGTTTAGTCATTAAGACATAGCTCAGGCCTAACCCTAACTATGTGTTGTCTCTCCTCCTTCTCACCCTCTTCCTCCTCTGGTTCCTCCACAGCTGATGGTGAAGAACCTGCAGTTTGAGGATGGGAAGATGATCTCTGCTGCTAAGTACTTCTCTTCAGGAGACACCGCCAGCGTGGAGCTGACTGATGACGAGAAGAAGATGGCAGAGGAGATACGAGTACGTTTCCCATTGTATCTCTGAAGGCTTCCACGTAGCCATGTGTGACAGTTTGACACTACTACAACAGAATCTGTTACTTAGTATACCGCCATGTTGCAAATGTATGATTCAGATAGAAGCTGTTCAGTTAGCGCCACTGATTCAGTGTGTTGTCGTTCCAGGACATCTGGAAAGGCATTCTGAGCAATGTTGCTGCCATCGAGGAAACCACAGACTTCTTCAAGTCAGGAGCTGCTTCTATGGACGTGGTCAGGTGAGTTTCACTGGCATTGACCTGGTTTAACCCTTCATTTCCCTCACTTGACCTAGAGTTTATTTGTTATGTATTTTATTAACAGTGATCAGCTTTTGATTATCTGGGTGACTTTTGTGACCCTAGTTGACCCCATTGTACCTGAGTGACATATAATCCTATGTCCTGACATAACCTCACTATGACCCTTCATAAACTCTGCTATATCCCCATCCTCTCCCCAGGCTGGTGGAGGAGATCAAGCAGAAGTGTGCAGGGTTGCAGCTGCAGAATGAGGACGTGTACATGGCCACCACCTTCCAGGACTTCATTCAGATGTTTGTGAGAAGACTGAGGGGAGAGGACCAGGAGGAGGAGATGGTCATCGACTATGTGAGTCAGACAAACAACTGTCATACAGTAGCCTGGTCCCAGATCAGTTTGTGCTGTCTTGCCAACTCCTATGGTCAGTTGTGCAACAATGATCATAGGAGTTGGCAAAGGCACCACAATTAATGACCATAGGAGTTGGCAATACAGTACAAACTGATCTGGGACCAGGTAGTCATACAGAGCACAGATGGTGTTATTATTGATGATGAGAACAGTATGTTTCCCACTCACTTTCCACTTGTATTTCCAAGTGTTTATATCACACATATACACATATACACATGTTTATGAGACACGGTTGGATCTGTAATTTGTCTTTGACGTGTAATGTTATGTCACGGTTTGGTTCCCAGGCAACTAAAGACGTCAACAACATGACGGTGAAGATGCCTTGGCAGTGTTTCATCAATGGCAAGTTTGAGGACGCAGAGAACGGCAAGACCGCCGATACCATCAACCCTGCCGATGGCTCTGTGAGTTGTAATGCTAAACAGATACACCTGAGCACACACACACATCCTACTATTACTCATCTATCATACTTAGATATACACTCTCACATACACACTGATATACATACTTGTGGACATTGTTGTATTGGTACTTCATTAAATGTGAACCCTTTTCCTAGGTGATCTGTAAGGTAGCCTACGCGTCAGTGGGAGATGTGGACCGTGCGGTAGCAGCAGCCAAAGAGGCCTTTGAGGTTGGCCCCTGGGGCAGGATGAACCCTAGAGATCGTGGCACCCTGCTGTACAAGTGAGCACCAAGCCTACAGCGCCTCCTAGAGGCCTGGTGGAGATCTGCCTCGACTCATTATGGAGTATAGTTACTATCAGGGAACTTGTTTATATAGTGCAGATTTATATCCATTTATACAACAATAATATATTTTGAGGACAAAGACTGCCAGTGGGCCCTTGAACCTACCTCCATCTCTCGTGTTGACCTCCCCTCCCTACCAGGCTGGCTGACCTTATGGAGGAGCACCAGGAGGAGTTGGCCACCATAGAGTCCATAGACTCTGGAGCTGTCTACACCCTGGCCCTGAAGACCCACGTAGGCATGTCCATCCAGACCTTCCGCTACTTCGCCGGCTGGTGCGACAAGATCCAGGTACAGTTTCACCTGCATGGACCAGATATGTGAAATAAACTCAGCAAAAAAAGAAACGTCCCTTTTTCAGGACCCTGTCTTTCAGAGATAATTCGTAAAAATCCAAATAACTTCACAGATCTTCATTGTAAAGGGTTTAAACACTGTTTCCCATGCTTGTTCAATGAACCATAAACAATTCATGAACATGCACCTGTGGAACGGACGTTAAGACACTAACAGCTTACAGACAATAGGCAATTAAGGTCACAGTTATGAAAACTTAGGACACTAAAGAGGCCTTTCTACTGACTCTGAAAAACACCAAAAGAAAGATGCCCAGGGTCCCTGCACATCTGTGTCAACATGCCTTAGGCATGATGCAAGGAGGCATGAGGACTGCAGATGTGGCCAGGGCAAAGAATTGCAGTGTCCGTACTGTGAGATGCCTAAGACAGCGCTACAGGGAGACAGGACGGACAGCTGATCGTCCTCGCAGTGACAGACCACGTGTAACAACACCTGCACGGATCGGTACATCTGAACATCACACCTGCAGGACAGGTACAGGATGGCAACAACAACTGTCCGAATTATACCAGGAATGCACAATCCCTCTATCAGTGCTCAGACTGTCCGCAATAGGCTGAGAGAGGCTGGACTGAGGGCTTGTAGGCCTGTTGTAAGGCAGGTCCTCACCAGACATCTCCGGCAACAGCGTTGCCTTTGGGCACAAACCCACCGTCGCTGGACCAGACAGGACTGGCAAAAGGGCTCTTCACTGACGAGGCGTGGTTTTGTCTCACCAAGGGTGATGGTTGGATTCGCGTTTATGGTCGAAGGAATGAGCGTTACACTGAGGCCTGTACTCTGGAGCGGGATCGATTTGGAGGTGGAGGGTCCGTCATGGTCTGGGGTGGTGTGTCACAGCATCATCGGACTGAGCTTGTTGTCATTGCAGGCAATCTCAACGCTGTGCGTTACATGGAAGACATCCTCCTCCCTCATGTGGTACCCTTCCTGCAGGCTCATCCTGTCATGACCCTCCAGCATGACAATGCCACCAGCCATACTGCTCGTTCTGTGCGTGATTTCCTACAAGACAGGAATGTCAGTGTTCTGCCATGGCCAGCAAAGAGCCCGGATCTCAATCCCATTGAGCACGTCTGGGACCTGTTGGATCGGTCTGGGACCGAGGGCTAGGGCCATTCCCCCCAGAAATGTCCGGGAACTTGCAGGTGCCTTGGTGGAAGAGTGGGGTAACATCTCACAGCAAGAACTGGTAAATCTGGTGCAGTCCATGAGGAGATGTACGGCAGTACTTAATGCAGCTGGTGGCCACCCCAGATATTGACTTACTTTTGATTTGAGCCCCCCCTTTGTTCAGGGACACATTATTCAATGTCTGTGGAACTTGTTCAGTTTATGTCTCAGTTGTTGAATTTTGTTATGTTGATACAAATATTTACACATGTTAAGTTTGCTGAAAATAAAACGCAGTTGACAGTGAGAGGACGTTTCTTTTTTTGTTTGGAGGGTTTTATAAAGATGTTTGCAGAGTTTTGTATGATGAAACTGGCTCCACTTCTTTTTCATTCACATGTCCCTGTTTGCCAAATCCTGACCTAGTTATCTAGATATTCTTCAGTGATCTAGTAGTCTATGCATATCTTATCATGTCTATTATATCATGTCTGCTACAGGGCAAGACGATACCCATCAACCAGGCCAGGCCCAATCGCAATCTGACCTTCACCAAGAAGGAACCTCTGGGGTAAGGGGTCAGAGTTCACATACAACTCTACCAGGAAATATCAATATGGATTTAGATATAAACATGATTCATGAGTAGTGGTTTTAATATGAGTATTGGTTGTAGTAACCACTGCTTTTGGCTGACCTGAGGCACCCGCTCATGGTGAGTGTTGTGTGTTTCCTGGGTGCCAGTGTGTGTGCCATCGTCATTCCCTGGAACTACCCACTCATGATGCTGGCATGGAAGAGTGCCGCCTGCCTCGCTGCTGGAAACACACTGGTCCTGAAACCTGCACAGGTGAGAACACATACACCTGCACACGTTACAACAGATTCAGTCATAGATTTTATACCAGCAGGTGAACAACTTATGTAACACGGCAGTCACACACGACTACCTGTCACACACAACTCTACCTAACGTCACCTTTCTCTGCAGGCCGACGTGTTAAAATGGCATCTCTAGCACATTGCTGAACAACATATGTGAATAGCAGATGTCATTTGATTCACTTGAAGAGTTTCCCCGTGTCCACAGCAAGGAACGTGTTTCACTCACTTTCTGCTCTCGTCCAAAAGGTTACTCCTCTGTCAGCCCTGAAGTTTGCTGAGCTGACTGTGAAGGCTGGCATTCCCAAGGGAGTCATCAACATCGTTCCTGGCTCAGGTAACAGGACACAAGGGAGCAAGCGCTTGTGGGAAGGGAGAGGTTCTCCAGGAGATCTGTGGGTGACTCATTAGGTAAGGTTTTAAATTCTAATCTTTATTTTTCTGTTTCTCTCACTCCATCTACCACCCACTCTCCCCCATCTCTACTACCCTTTCTCCCCCTGCCGCCCTCTCACACCTTTCTCTCTCTCTACCTTCCTATCCCCCATCTCTCTAATAGGTGGGATGGTGGGACAGCGCATGTCTGACCACCCTGACATCCGTAAACTGGGCTTCACAGGCTCCACCCCTATCGGCAAACAGATCATGAAAAGGTACAGTAGGGGGCTGGGACCCCACTTATTCCTGATTGGCTGATATTGAGCTACTTCCTGCTCATGCTCGCGTGTCATTTCCTGTTGCAGCTGTGCGCTGAGTAACCTGAAGAAGGTTTCTCTGGAGCTAGGAGGGAAGTCTCCACTCATCATCTTCAGCGACTGTGACATGGACAAGGCTGTGCGCATGGTGAGAGAGGGAGGGAAAGAGAAAAGAGAGAGAGTAACTAAAGGAGAAGGAAAAGAGGAGAGAGACTTCGTACCCGTGTCTTCGAATTTCTTCATTTGACCTGCTCTTATTTTCATCATATTCCCTTCCCCTCTATCTCCCTTTCTGCAGGGTATGAGTTCTGTGTTCTTCAACAAAGGAGAGAACTGCATCGCTGCTGGACGCCTGTTTGTGGAGGAGTCCATACATGACGAGTACATCAGGAGAGTGGTGAGTATCCTGAACCCTCCCACAACAGTCCAAAACACACAATATACTTCTCCTCTTCCTCCCCTTCCTCCGTTTCCTCCACCCCACAACAACTGAGTCTCCGTGTAGCATAGCTCAAGGGTCTCTCAAGATCCTTTTCCTCGTCATAGCCTTTGCATTCCTCCTCTTCCTACGTCTCCCCTCCTCTTCCCCCATCAGGTGGAGGAGATAAAGAAAATGAAGGTGGGTGATCCTCTGCACCGCTCCACGGACCACGGGCCCCAGAACCACAAGGCCCACATGGACAAGCTGGTGGAGTACTGTGAGGTGGGCATGAAGGAGGGCGCCACGCTGGTGTACGGGGGCAAACAGGTGGACAGGCCAGGTAAACACTTTTGAAGCAGTGTCTTTTCTATACTATAGTATCTTAGTATCACAGTATGCACTCATACCAAAGTAGCTATAGTAGAATAACCTGTGTTAAAATCAAGTTGTTTTAGCCGTATACACATACAGTATTTATAAGATGTTATTGCGGGTGCGAAATGCTTGTGTTCCTAGCTCCAACAGTGCAGTAATAATCTAACAATACACACATCTAAAAGTAAAGAATGGAATTAAGAAATATAGAAATATTAGCATTGTCAGAGTCCGGAGTGTATATACAGTGGGGCAAAAAAGTATTTAGTCAGGCACCAATTGTGCAAGTTCTCCCACTTAAAAAGATGAGAGAGGCCTGTAATTTTCATCATAGGTACACTTCAACTATGACAGACAAGATGAGAAAAAAAAATCCAGAATATCACATTGTAGGATTTTTAATGAATTTATTTGCAAATTATGGTGGAAAATAAGTATTTGGTCACCTACAAACAAGCAAGATTTCTGGCTCTCACAGACCTGTAACTTCTTCTTTAAGAGGCCCCTCTGTCCTCCACTCGTTACCTGTATTAATGGCACCTGTTTGAACTTGTTATCAGTATAAAAGACACCTGTCCACAACCTCAAACAGGCACACTCCAAACTCCACTATGGCCAAGACCAAAGAGCTGTCAAAGGACACCAGAAACAAAATTGTAGACCTAGAATTCTTACTGGTTGGTAGGTGATCAAATACTTATGTCATGCAATAAAATGCAAATTAATTACTTAAAAATCATACAATGTGATTTTCTGGATTTTTGTTTTAGATTCCGTCTCTCACAGTTGAAGTGTACCTATGATAAAAATGACAGACCTCTACATGCTTTGTAAGTAGGAAAACCTGCAAAATCGGCAGTGTATCCAATACTTGTTCTCCCCAATGTATATACAGTTGAAGTCGGAAGTTTACATACACTTAGGTTGGAGTCATTAAAACTCGTTTTTCAACCACTCCACACATTTCTTGTTAACAAACAATAGTTTTGGCAAGTCGGTTAGGACATCTACTTTGTGCATGATACAAGGAATTTTTCCAACAATTGTTTACAGACAGATTATTTCACTTATAATTCACTGTACCACAATTCTAGTGGGTCAGAAGTTTACATACACTATGTTGACTGTGCATTTAAACAGCTTGAAAAATTCCAGAAAATGATGTCATGGCTTTAGAAGCTTCTGATAGGCTAATTAACATAATTTGAGTCAATTGGAGGTGTACCTGTGGATGTATTTCAAGGCCTACCTTCAAACTCAGTGCCTCTTTGCTTGACATCATGGGAAAATCAAAATAAATCAGCCAACATTTGTAGACCTCCACAAGTCTGGTTCATCTTTGGAAGCAATTTCCAAACGCCTGAAGGTACCACGTTCATCTGTACAAACAATAGTACGCAAGTATAAACAACATGGGGCCACACAGCCATCATACCGCTCAGGAAGGAGACGCGTTCTGTGTCCTAGAGATGAACGTACTTTGGTGCGGAAAGTGCAAATCAATCTCAGACCTACAGCAAAGGACCTTGTGAAGATGCTGGAAGTATCTATTTCCACAGTAAAAGGAGTCCTATATCGACAACCTGAAAGGCCGCTCAGCAAGGAAGAAGCCACTGCTCCAAAACCGCCATAAAAAAGCCAGACTATGGTTTGCAACTGCACATGGGGACAAAGATTGTACTTTTTGGAAAAAATATCCTCTGGTATGATGAAACAAAAATAGAACTGTTTGGCCATAATGACCATTGGAGGAAAACGGGGGAGGCTTGCAAGCCGAAGAACACCATCCCAACCGCGACGCACGGGGGTGGCAGCATCATGTTGGACATGTGCACTTCACAAAATAGATGGCATCATGAGGCAGGAAAATTATGTGGATATATTGAAGAAACATCAGTCAGGAAGTTAAAGCTTGGTCGCAAATGGATCTTCCAAATTGACAATGACCCTAAGCATACTTCCAAAGTTGAGGCAAAATGGCTTAAGGACAACAAAGTCAACAGGATTGGATCGGCCATCATAAAGCCCTGACCTCAATCCTGTAGAAAATTTGTGGGCAGAACTGAAAAAGCATGTGCGAGCAAGGAGGCCTACAAACCTGACTCAGTTACACCAGCTCTGTCAGGAGGAATGGCCCAAATTCACCCAACTTATTGTGGAAGGCTACCCAAAACGTTTGACCCAAGTTAAACAATTTAAAGGCAATGCTACCAAATACTAATTGAGTGTTTGTAAACTTCTGACCCACTGGGAATGTGATGAAAGAAATAAAAGCTGACATAAATCATTCTCTCTACTATTATTCTGACATTTCACATTCTTAAAATAAAGTGGTGATCCTAACTGACCTAAGACAGGGAATTTTACTCTGATTAAATGTCAGGAATTGTGAAAAACTGAGTTTAAATGTATTTGGCTAAGGTGTATGTAAACTTCCGACTTCAACTGTATATGATGGGATGTATAGACATTGTGGACCGTATGTGGATATAATATGTAGTATATACGTAGGATAAAATAGTATATGTACCGCTGAATAGTTAGTAACATAAGACTGGTTAGTGAATACTGACAGTACAACACAATTGGAGCCCACTGTAATGCAATGTTTCAGCCAACCACCATCATCATTGCTAACTACACTATGATGTGGTTTCTCTCCAGGATTCTTCATGGAGCCTACACTGTTCACAGATGTGGAGGATCACATGTTCATCGCCAAAGAGGAGTCCTTTGGTCCCATCATGGTGGTGTCCAAGTTCAAAGACGGGTACGTCTCCTCAGTCTTTAGAGAGACAACCGTTCTTCATCACAGACCCAAGTAATAGAGCTCTTTGTGGTTCCCAACCCTGACCAATGTCTTTTTTTCTCCCCTTCTGACCTTCAGTGACATAGATGGCGTGCTAAACAGAGCCAACGACACCGAGTTCGGCCTGGCGTCCGGCGTGTTCACTCGTGACATCAATAAGGCCATGTACGTGAGTGAGAGGCTGGATGCCGGGACTGTGTTTGTCAATACTTACAACAAGACCGACGTGGCCTCGCCGTTCGGCGGTTTCAAACAGTCCGGGTTCGGCAAAGACCTTGGTGAGTCTGGGGTTAATCATGTAATCATTTAGGCAAGGGGTTTCATGTTGGACACTCATATTGGAATGTGGGTCATATCATATACTGATTTTTGTTGGCGGTCTGTCATAAATAGACCTAGAGTTCCATTTATTTTCCATTGCCTACCTTTCTTTTTCTTGAAACACAGTTCAAAGAAAATGGGCCTAAGAGCTTTGAATAGCCTTGCTTGATTTGAGTTTGACCGTTGAACTGTGCTTCTGTTCTGTCGGCAGGAGAGGATGCTCTTAACGAATACCTCAGGACCAAAGCAGTGACTGTGGAGTACTAAGGCAGCCTAATAAACTGTAACAACGACTGATCAATCAATCCACCTGATCACGACTTTCCAGTCAGTCTCAATCGGGAGTCCAGCTGGCTTTGCCAACAGCAGGTGTGTGAGAGAGGAGACCTTTGATGTGTATCTTACCCTCTGCCACGTCCTCGTCTCAAGGTGCCTACAGTTTTGAGCATTATGTTCGGGAACTTGCATTACGGACACATCATGGACACAGGCGGTTTTCCACAGTTACAAAAGGGAAAACGCACATATCAAATGCAGAGGTGGATTTCAGTATTCCGGAGCCAAGGTGGATTTGACTGGATCAACCCCGTTTACTTTGAGTGTTCAAGTTTTCGGTTCCTCCACTCATCAAGAAGGAACGTTTTGCTTTTCAAAAGCAGAGCGCTTCAGACAATCGCCTCCTGCTCTGTCAGTCACACATTTTATGCGACATTTCATTTTAGCTCAAGCATGCAGGTTCAGATTTGTATGTAATTTATGTTCCGCAATGTTAGGTGCCACACTTCTATCCACAAGTCCTATAGTTAAATTGTAAATATTTTATAACAAAAGAAGAACACTGAATAATTGGATATATTTTTGACATTGTATTTCTGTCAGAAAAGGAGCACTATTGGTTACAACACTAGATAATGCATTCTTAACACACACCAACCTACCTGCCCGTTTTGGTAAAAAACTGAAAGATGGGGCTAGAGAAATCTTACTCTCAAAATCATAGACAGAGCAATGGATGCAAGGATTGACCATCCATGACATCAACATTATAGTTTTAACCATGTTGAGGCTATATAGTTTACTTTATTTGCAATTTTAAAAAAGTAAGCAAACTTATATTTGGGGTTAGACAGATGAACTAAGCTTATTAAGCTTTTCTAAGGTATATTCAAGATTATCAATGGATAAATCCAACAGTAAATGAACAAACTGCAGATTGCCCCTTTAAGTTGAGTAAATAATATATACATTTGAACATGGTATTACATAAACGACCTTAGACTATTGTTGATATACGAATACAATGGCTTACACTAAGAACGTATACGTTCAAGATTATCATATTTTCATTGTATGTGCCATTTTAATGAGCATTATGAAAACTGCAGGGTAATCTGGTCTCTATGGAGATGTGGGAGACTCTTCTCCCCCAAACCTTGTGCAAAACCAGCCCCGATACATACAGTATTGTTTGTCTTCCAGCATAAATGTTGTACAATGGTGAATAAACCCCTTCTTGATTTCTTTCTTCATCCGTTATCATGGTCTATACTTCCATTTTTCCTTTTAACCATGAATGTTTTGGTGTATGCTGTGTCATTCACAACAATCTAGGATCTCATAACATTTTATTATGAAATACAGTATACGGTTTTGGTACAGGAAAATATTTCTGGGAAAAACGTCATAGCTCACAAACCTTGTGACCAACCTTAACATAATGCTGTGACTAAGCCGATTCATAACACAAAGCAGACAGATATAATAAAACATTTGGTATTGAAGATGAGAAATTCAGTCAAACAGTTCTGCTTAAATACTTGAAATGTACACAAACAATATGATCTATTGAAAATGGATTGAATACAGATAGGCTAAATGTCTTCTTTCTCTGCCATCAATATGCCACTATGAACTTTAACCTTACAAGTAGCCTAGGGTCATCAGATAAACAGGAAATTATATAAGGCATATTCTTACTTCACATTCTTGAGAATGCACTCAATGCTTAGTCCCCATCTCTTTATGGCTCATATACCACTGAAACACAAGTGACACCCCCCTATGTGACACCCCCCTATGTAGACACCTATATCCCTCACTGCGGCAGGTCTCCATCCACTGAAACACTGTTAATCCATTAGCCCTCCAGGACCATGGATTCACTGACCCATGGCCAGTTCTTATTCTTTCACTCATAATGGTTATGAAAAAGGTTTGGAGAAGGAGAACTGATCCCACATCAGTTGATTAGTATTACCAACGCATGTCAATATTCTACACTTCAACTGTCCCAGTAGTCTCTTTAGAGGCCTATACCGGCCTAATCCTCTTGTTTCTCCAGAACTTGGATATTAACCTTCTTTTTCTGACTGTTGCCAGGCAGTTTGAGGTTCTCCTCTGTGAGCTCGCTCTCCTCCTCAGAGTCTGAGTTGGCGTCGTCGCCCTGCGAAGACTCTCTGTCCGAGTCGCTGTCTGAACTACTGAGCTCCACCAGCGACACATCCTGATAGAGAGACAAGAGAATCAATGTCATCATCAACGACATAACACCATTTATAACCATCAACATAATGAGCTCATTTGAATGCTAGGCCAAAAGTCGGACAGTGATGTGGTTCAGTGCAACATGGCAGTGTTCCCACAGTTTCTATAAGTTTCCTTATGTCAAAATAAACATGTCTCCAACCCCTATATCACACTCACAAACTGAAAATATATGGGTACATTGTACAATCAATTGGTGCGAGAGACTCATATCACATTAATTTGTACATATCCACTGTATACATTAACTGCAGCAAAGTTGGTTCCTGTTTCAGTCACGTCTTTGGTCACGTTCACGTGGGTCAAACAAAAACAGCCTAATGATTGGTTGACAATAGAGCCTCCCACACTGCTGGCGATGCTGCAGGATGAAATTGGTGAAGAGCAACTGCAGAAACTTGCAGTCAAAACTTAATGACCTTTGATCACATGATTTTTGTAAAGTTCATGCAGTCGACATGTAGGTACAAGTCGGACAATTATTATCCTGATAATGCAACACACTTTGAAAGGCGGTGACCAACGACGGTCCCCGACTTCACAAAAGTGATCAGCTCGAACGCGCCCAATGTCTAACTTGCAGAACAGAGTCAGCTATGTGCAAAGTAAACAGCAGAATCTGGCAGACTTCCGCAAAAACCATGAGCGTGAAGCACAAGGCCAAACTTCCCGGTTGTTGCCCCGGGAGCTATAATGTTGCAGCAGACTTACAAAAAACCCAGCCGTGCACATTGTATTGTTCCACACTCATCTGTTTTCAACTCTCTAGAGACAGCAGGAGCGGTGGAGATACTCTGAATGATCGGCTATGAAAAGCCAACTGACATTTACTCCCGGGGTGCTGACTTGCTGCACCCTCGACATCCACTGTGATTATTATTATTTGACCTTGCTGGTCACCTATGAACATTTGAACATCTTGGCCATGTTCTGTTATAATCTCCACCCGGCACAGCCAGAAGAGGACTGGCCACCCCTCATAGCCTGGTTCCTCTATAGGTTTCTTCCTAGGTTCTGGCCTTTCTAGGGAGTTTTTCCTAGCCACCGTGCTTCTACACCTGCATTGCTTGCTGTTTGGGGTTTTAGGCTGGGTTTCTGTACAGCAATTTGAGATATCAGCTGATGTAAGAAGGGCTTTATAAATAAATGTGATTTGATTTTTGATTAGCATCTGCGTTTCAACCTGTTGATTGTGGCAATGTCATATCGCAGAGTCTCAGTTGAATTGAGCTGATGAAAACTATAAGGGCCCTTTCTCTGCTCAGTTGTTCCACAATATGTAGCCTGAACAGCCGCTAGTGGTCGCTGTTTACCTCTTTTGGAGTGGGACCGTCAAAAGACAAACAGAGACCACTAGCTGCTATTCAGGCTATACAATAAGATTATCCTGCTCGTGGTGTTCCGACGTCACACTTTCCCTCACTATAAAAAGACAGCCACACTCACCATCTCTATGACCTGTCCAGACTCCTCCACCCTCTCTATGTCATAGTGGCCCTCAGGTGCCTGCTCCATCTGCAACTTGAGCTTCTCATTGGCCTGGGCCATCTGGGGCAGGAAGCTCTCCAGTCTGTCCAGAACTGAAACACAGTTGTTTGTTTGTTTGTATGTATGTATGTATGTAACTACACACGTAGCAATCTGCTGAACATATTTAGCAAGCAATGCACATATTAAGATGGGCTAGAAACTCCATATAGGCAATGACCAGAAACGGAATAACTGCGCATCCTGGCGGAGATGTGGCTATTTATAGATTCTAGCCAATCTACAAACAAACGCCAGAAATGTTTTTAACTCACCGCTACTTCTTGGGACCCTCTCGGTCTGCAAAGAACTGCCAGCCTTGGGCCCCTTCGACTTGAGGAGAAGCTTGTCATGAAGACCTATGTACAAGGACACCGAAATGTTACATCTGACCACACTGATGTGTTCATGCTAACAGTGGGGGCTACTGAGGAGAGGTCGGCTCATAATAATGGCCAGAATGGAGTAAATGGTATCAAACACATGGTCTTTCCATTCCAAACATTATTATGATCCATCCTCCCCTCAGCAGCCTCCACTGGAACACGGTGTTGTTAAGAGTTGGTGCATGTAGCTAGGATAGCTAACAGGCTAAACAACTCTGTTAAATCAGTTGATAAAGCAATTTCGGAAAAAGGATCCAACCTCCTCCGTTGCCACACGCGAGCAAGTCTTTTGAGCTTGTTTTCTTGTTGTTCAAATGTAATTCCATTTTCGTCGTTGTATGATGCTTTTGCTTCAACATGTGTGCAGCCGCTGTTTTGTGCTTGCTTCCGCAACGTGAGAGTCTACTTCCGGTGTCATGAACGCCGACGACGTTTCAAAATAAAAGTCCCTGAATTTCGTACCAGGTTAAGAGAATTAACGTAGCAGGAATTTGGGGATTTAAAAAAAACACGTTTTATTGTCACACACACAGGATAGGTGCAGTGAGATGTGTTGTTTTTAAACAGCGTCAGCCATAGTAGTATGGTGTCCGAGGGCACATCGACAGATTTTTCACTTTGTCGGCTCAGCTATTCATGGGTTTGGATTAGGGTTAGGGTTAGCTAAAATCCACAAAGAAATCAACGTTTGACATTAATTTGACAATTTAAACAATTTTAATTCCCTCAGATTACATAGTACCAGAAAACGGGTCTGTACTTTAGAATAATATTATAATGTAATATTTGACGTCTAAAGTAATGTGGTCTGTCATCTTTTTATTTTATTTATTAAGATTTTTATGTACGGTGGTTTTTGTATGTGTTCTTGCCTGACTTTAATAAGTCTATTTTTTGTCAATAAAAATAGTATTTAAAAAAATCAAAATAAAGATTGTTTCATCCAAAAAATATTTGTCCATGTTCTAATTTCATAGTCAAGATCATGACATTGATGGTAAAAGGAAATTTTCTAGCTATAATTTTACAATTTGTCAACTACTTTTTTAAGTTTATTTTTTATTTTTCTGGTGATACAATTAGATAAATTATATTTGACTGGTCACTACTGTCTGTATTTATTGGTCACTACTGTCTGTATTTATCTATATCATGAATGCTCTTATTATAGTGTGCTACATTTAAAATGATTATTGGCGGAACTGACATCTTTTATTAAACCTATGACATTTGTAGAGCATCGGGAGTGTGAGTGGTGCAATTCGTGCAATGAAAGCTTTTAGAGCTTTAAGATGTTGTGAATAACATCAGGCTGAGAAGGTTCTGGCAAACAAATCAAATGTATTTATAACATCCTTTTTACATCAGCAGATGTCACAAAGTGCTTCTACAGAAACCCAGCCTAAAACCCAAAACAGCAAGCAATGCAGATGTAGAAGCACGGTGGCTAGGAAAAACTCCCTAGAAAGGCTGGAGCCTAGGAAACCTAGAGATTAACCAGGCTCTGAGTGGTGGCCAGTCCTCTTCTGGCTGAACCGTGTTGAGATTATATGAGTAAATGGCCATTAAGGCCAGATTGTTCATCAAGATGTTCAAATGTTCATAGATGACCAGCAGGGTCAAATAATAATCACAGTGGTTGTAGAGGATGCAACAGGTCAGTACCTCAGGAGTAAATGTCAGTTGGCTTTTCATAGCAGAGCATTCAGGGGTCAAGACAGCAGGTGCGGTAGAGAGAGAGAGAAAGAGAGAGAGGGAGAGTCAAAAACAGCAGGTCTGGGACAAGGTAATAAGTGTGGTGAACAGGCCAGGGTTCCATAGCCGCAGGCAGAACAATTTAAACTGGATCAGCAGCACGACTAGGTGGACTGTGGACAGCCAGAAGTCATCAGGCCAGGTAGTCCTGAGGCATGGTCCTAGGGCTCAGGTCCTCTGGGAGGGGAGGGAGAGAGAGAGAGGATTAGAGGGAGCATACTTAAAATTCACGCAGGACACCAGACAAGACAGGAGAATTACACCAGATATAACAGACTGACCCTAGCCCCCAGGTACACAGACTATTGCAGCATAGATACTGGAGGATGAGACGGGTGTAACGGCAGCCTTCCCTCTCTTCACTAGAAGAGGGGGTGAAACAGGGATCGGACCAACACGCAGCATAGCCAGTGCTCAACATGTTTAATACGACAAATAAACACGATACAAAACAAAATAACAAATGTGGCAAACCGATACAGTCCTTTCTGGTGCAGACAAAACACAAAGACAGGAAACAACCACCCACAAAATCCCAACACAAAACAAGCCAGCTATATATGATTCTCAATCAGGGACAACGATAGACAGCTGCCTCTGATTGAGAACCATATTAGGCTGAACACAGAAACTGACAAACTAGACACACAACATAGAATGCCCATCCAGCTCACGTCCTGACCAACACTAAAACAAGCAAAACACATAAGCACTATGGTCAGGACGTGACAGGGGGAGGTTAGGGGACACTGTGACCCCGTCTGACGATACCCCCGATCAGGGCCAACCAGGCAGGATATAACCCCACCCAGTTTGCCAAACCACAGCCCCCACACCGATAGAGGGATATCAACAGACCACCAACTTAAAACCCTGAGATAAGGCTGAGTATAGCCCACAAAGATCTCCTCCACCGCACGAGCCTGAGGGGGCGCAAAACCAAGGGGGCGAAAACACAGCTTGTACATTATAAAGTCAAATGCTCTGACATACGATCATATGATCCGAGGGATTACCACCAACCAGTGGAAATCCGTCATTCAAAGCAGGTGGGGCAGAACCACATTTCTAGCAAAAAAATATTTTAAATAAAATAAATCTTTTTTTGGGGGGGGGGCTTGCCTGTTTTGCATGTTATTTTGGCATTAATAGTGTCACATATCAGTTTGCAAATAATGTAAAAATATATCATTGAGTTAATGAAGCCGCATACAACATGGTCTCTCACCTCCAAAATGCAGGTGTTTCAGCCTAGCTCAGTGCTTTCTGTGGTGGTGGTGGGGCAAGCCAGCAGAAAATACAGAGTGTTTCGCCGTGATTGGCTCAGTGTTCTGTCACTCATGGGACACTACATCACCACCAAATCTAATGGTAGAGCTAGAAAATTCTAGCCACTTGGGTGCTGCCCGTCCAAGAAGGCTCAAAGTCATTGGTCACAGATAAAATGACTTCAAATCACGTTATATGTACAGTAGCTTTGATTGGACTAATCATGCATCATCATACTTTCGAAATCTTAGCTAGCAGTCATCATCACGAATCAAGTCAACAATCTACTGGCAAATCCTTTTTAATCCTTGTCATATGAAGAGAAATAATGTCTCATTGGCCATTGGACAGAAAGATTACACAACAAGTTAGAAATCGCTAAATCAACAATGAGTGGTTTGGAAGGAATCAGTGACAGTGGCTAACTTCAAGCATTACAAAGCAATCACTAGCCTGCTATTCAGTGGAGTGGCTGTGTGGTCCCAAATCTAGGATTAAAGGGCTCTTTTCCAAGTTTAAAATTATAAACATTGAACATTGGCCATGCTGTCAATGAAGCATGAGTTGTGCTTCAACTGTTAACTCGGAACTGCAAAAACTGGACTTCAGCGAGGTCAAGACAACTGGGAAGTCGGGAATAAACAAGCTCCGACTGGGAAAATACATTTTGAACGGTCATCCAACTCGGAATTGTAAATCTGGCCTCTTTCTAGAGCTACTACCTGAAGATCAATGACGTCATCAGGATTCAACCTTGTTTTTTCCAAGTTCCCAGTTGTTTTGAAAGAACCATAAATGCAGAGAATGCCAGACTTTGATGACAAAATGTTCCCACGAAGGACTGCCGAGCCGCCTTTCTGTTCAAGTGAGCACAGCACAACAAGGTGAGTCCAAAAATGTATTGTATGCTGCTGCATAAATTATGTAATATGCCAGGGAGATATGTGTACCGGAGCTAAGAAAGTAATACTAAGTGTATGTTGTGTAGTAAGATGTTAGTAGCCCATGTTCCTCACCCTAATAATTTGGTCTATTTACCCCTCTTAATTTCCCCTACTGTTCTGACTTGGTGGTGCACATGTAGCCTATAACCTGTTTTAGAGAAATTAATCATCTAATATTGTAAGAGATTTCATAGTCTGCTTATATGCCCCCTTTTTTATCCTACGGTTCTGACTTGGTGTACCGGGAGAACACTGTAAGAACAGCCCATGTTCTAAATTCTGTCTCTGTCCATTTCAAAAGTGCTAAACAAATAGTTATATTGACTACATCCGTCCTAGCTCGCTCATTAATGTCTTAATCAAAATTACAGATTGCCTCTTATCCGCTTGTCGTCCCCTTATGCCATAGTTTGTACATCTCAATTGTCATTAAAAACCACATTTGTTTAAGCAAGTCAGCCATATCAGCTATGTTTTTTAAAGGCAGTAAATGAGGCTGAATGAACTGTTTCGTTGCCAGACAAGGCTCCGCTGATAGCCAGGTGTAGCAGTGGTAAGATGTTGGGACTGCTGTTGGGACAGCTTTATGTAAGCCGTTTGTGGGGGCCTTTTGTCACCGTTATAGTACAATTAATGTATTGTTTAGTGTTGTGTAGTGGCTTTGCTGGCATGCATCCCACTTTTATATATATTTTTGCCACAGTGGGCATAGAGATCCTACTAAATTACTAGAGGGGCTATATGCTATGTCATAATCCTTCAAAATTCCAAAATGTAGTGAAAATGGCAGCCATTTTGGTCTGAGAGAAATCCAATCCAGTCTAAATAGAAGGGAAAGGGATACCTAGTCAGTTGTACAACTGAATGCATTCAACTGAAATGTGTCTTCCGCATTTAACCCAACCCCTCTGAATCAGAGAGGTGCCAGGGTTGCCTTAATGAACGGCAGTAGAGGCAAAGGTGATGCATTTCCTGCTTTTACTTATGCTGGAAAATAAAAGGCATGCAATATATCAGAAATTGTGTAATAAAATATTGTCACCCCAAAATATTGTTGTATAATTATAAATACAGTTATGAAGCTTTTATACACTTGTTCTGTTTAAATAGCCTCTAAAATATATGTAAACAGAACATAAATGTCTTAAATGCTGTTTTCTTGGAAAGCTGTGAGTGGTATTATATAATACAATATCAGTAGGCCTACTTGTTGCATTTACAATTTGTCTGTCCTATCATCAACTGATTTAGCTCAGTTGGTAGAGCATGGTGCTTGCAGTGTTCGGTTCCCACTGGAGACCAGTACGAAAAACAGTAGTAAATGTATACACTCACTACTGTAAGTCGCTCTGGATAAGATTGTCTGCTAAATGACTAAAATGTAATTTCAGCCAGTGTAAGGCTGTGGATTGACTGCATTGTTTAAATGGAATGCTGGCATATTGGCAGTTAACTCAAAAAAACTATGGAATCATTCCTCTAAAACTGGCTGGCATTCCTCTAACAAACATGCAGTGCATATACGGTTCAAATTCATTGTTTTACACAATATATTATCACAGCACTGGCGAACCATGGTTGATTTACTCCCTTACTAAAATGGCTGACATTTTAGACCATCATAAGAAGGTTGATGGCGATTGATGAGTCACGAATTTCCCAGTATGCACTGCAAATCGGTCATTTTTATGGGTGGGATTTTCTGAGAGGCGTTGCCGCACTAGAAGCGAGTAGATTTTTAACCTCCGCAGCCAAGCAAGAGTTCATACAAACGCATTTGCAGCCGCCTACAGTGAACTTCTTGTCAATTTAGCCTGAACCTTTCATTATGGCCAACTACATTCATGTACCCGACGAGGCTCCCGCTGTACCCAAAATAGATGTCACATTAGACGAGAACGATTACAGATCTGGTGCATTGAGACTAATCAAGGAACTGAGACCGTTTTGGAAACCATCCGAGGTCAAAATGAAGGTATTACACTTGTCACATTCGACGTATTAATTTCTAATATGTTTCTACGATGACCGTAAGAGACTAGTCAGTCGTCATCTGTCGCATACTGCTTACCAGGCAGCTATTATATAATTCTGAAACTGGAGGTGTTGCGCCGTTTTAAATAGAAGCTGCGTCAACTTGCTAGCTAGCAACAGTGTAGCATACAAACCAGCCGATTGACGGATGTATCGAGGCAGTAGAATTCATAGGCCTTTTGCTTGACGTAGTTTGCCTGATCTAGTAAAATCAGTAAGTAACTCATTGTCCGTTCTGTATCACGTCAGGAGATTGCAACAAAGTATCTATCAAATTCAAGGATATTATAGGCGTCATAATGCACAAAACACAACTAGCCAGTTATGCATTTGATCTGGTGCCAATTTTCTTTGTCATTGTAATTTTAAGTGCCATTCTACGATTGCAAGACTAGATACAACTTCCAGGAATCTATGATTGAGTAGTGGGACTGGTTGCCAAGTAGCGTTACCTCAACTCCAACAAGGAGCTAAGCGCAGACTAGCTCTTCAAAACCCTTCAGCCACATTACATTCGCCCACATTTGGCGCCCGTGTAAACTACAATTCCGACGCTGTGTTTTAACGTTTTAAAAACGTCAATCATCGCCTTCGAAAAGGTTTTCTAATCATTCTGATATACCCCTTGTATTTTAATGTCAGAGATAAATACACTTTAAAATAAAAAGAGAGCTACTTACTGTAGCCGTTTTGCACCGATCCATTCAATGCTTGCCTCCAGTTGACGAACTACATTTCCTCTCCTGTTAGCTTACACGCTGGTGTTCGGAGCACGCTAGACGGCTAATTAGCACAGGTGGCGACATCTTCCGTAAACAAGCGCTGTAACGTGGAGATATAGCCGTGTGGGAAGACTAACCCTATAAATGTGTGTAGTAATGTATCTATATTCATTACTCGCGGATATTAACGATACGTTCCTTATTCTTTCCAGAACAGTACCGCCGTAACGATGCGTGTTATTGTTTAGACTAGAGCAAGAGTTGGGACTCGTGAAGATGTACTATGCAGAAATCGCTCAACAATTTCCTGGTTGTTGACAAAACAACCACGTATAGTGTAGTCATTGTACTACCTAAAACCGCTGTGAAATCTATTTTCCATAACCAAAAATATTGTATTTTGAGCTGTTTGAAGCTGGTGTACAAAAGGAAAAAACGGGAAGCATAGAAATAGCGCACATAGAACAGATCTACCGCGTCGTAGACTGACAGAACTATAACGCACATTTCTGTGTACATTTAATGGGGTCGCCAAAAAGGTTGCATATTGCAGCAAAACTTCACCTATCACCAATGGGCACTAAAGTAGTTCGCTTCTATGAATGAGGTAAGCAGACAAGTTTTCTTTTTAAATTAACCTCCGACTCTTGAGTATATGCTCTGATTCTTTAAAATTGTAAATTCTTAAACCCTGTAGCAACTGATAATGTAATAACTACCAATAATGTAATGGGCTCCTAATTTTATAACGTTTGCATTTATAATGTAATACATGCTGATAATTTAATAAATATGCCAAACACAAAGCAATAGTTTTGGCTCATTATTACATTATGCATTAATTATTATAAAGTGGGCAAATAATTTTTTTATCAATAGTGTAATGACTTAAACCAATCATGTAATTACAACCTAAAATGACTCTCCTTTTAAAGTTGCAGTATGTCACTTTTTGGGCAACCTGGCTAAATTCACATAGAAATGTGAGTTTTATAGATCTGTCATTTTCATTGAAAGTGGTAGTGTTCTATGTGCACTTTTTCTATGCTTCCCGTTCTTAAGTTTGGTTTTTGATTATTTTACTTTGTTTTGTACACCAGCTTCAAACGGATAAATTATTTTTGGGGGGTTATGGAAAATAGATTTCACAGCGGTTTAGATGGTACAATGACTCTACACTATACGTGCATGTTTTGTCACATTAAGTGAACTATTAACATTTTAGCAACCAGGAAAAGGTGGAGTGATTAATGCATAGCGCACCTTTAAAGGAAAATGTCCATTCTTTCACTTCATATTCAACACCACCCCATCAACATCTGTGAAGAAGTTTGGAACCACCAAGACTCTTCCAAAAGCTGGCTGCCTGGCCAAACTGAGCAATTGGGGGAGAAGGACCTTGGTCAGGGAGGTGACCAAGAACCCGATGATCACTATGACAGAGCTGCAGAGTTCCTCTGTGGAGATGGGAGAACCTTCCAGAAGGACAGCCATCTCTGCAGCACTCCACCAATCAGACCTTTATGGTAGAGTGGCCAGACTGAAGCCACTCCTCAGTAAAAGGCAAATGAAAGCCTGCTAAAGGACTCTGACCATGAGAAACAATATTCTCTGGTCTGATTAAACCAAGATTGAACTCTTTGGCCTGAATGCCAAGTGTCATGTCTGGAGGAAACCTGGCACCATCCCTACGGTGAAGCATGGTGGTGGCAGCATCATGCTGTGGGGATGTTTCTCAGCGGCAGGGACTGGGAGGCTAGTCAGGATTGTGTGAAAGATGAACAGAGCAAAGTACAGAGATCCTTGACGAAAACCTGTTCCAGAGCATTCAGGACCTCAGTCTGGGGTAAAGGCTCACCTCCCAACAGGATAACGACCCTAAGCACACAGCCAAGACAACTCGAGAGGTGCCAGGAAAAGTCTCTGAATGTCCTTGAGTGGCCCATCCAGAGCTCGGATTTGAACCGGATCGAACATCTCTTGAGACCTGAAAATAACTGTGCAGCTACGCTCCCCATCCAGCCTGACAGAGCTTGAGAGGATCTGCAGAGAAGAATGGGAGAAACTCCCCAAATACAGGTGTGCCAAGCTTGTAACGTCATACCCAAGAAGACTTGAGGATGTAATTGCTACCAAAGCAGCTTCAACAAAGTACTGAGTAAAGGGTCTTATGTGATATTATTTTTTTTTACATTTATAATACATTTGCAAAAATTCTATAAACATGTTTTTGTTTTGATATAATGGGGTATTGTGTGTAGATTGAGGGGGGGGGAAACTATTTAATCCATTTTAGAATATGGCTATAATGTAACAATGTGGAAAAAGTCAAGGGGTCTGAATACTTTCTGAATGCACTGTATGTGGATGTTGGGGTCGTGCTGGAGATGAAGTTGAACAGTTAAGAAATGTCCCTTTAAGTGTCGCACTTGAGGATCACTGCATTTGCATTCATTGCCACAACAGCGAATGCACATGTGCCAATTGAATCTCAACAAGGAAACGGTCTGTGGTTTTATTTGATTAACATTTTATAAAAAAAATATGGATTTCAGCAAACAAAGGTACGCAACAACAGAGGACAAACAGGTACTCGGTAAGGGTTTGAGTTTACATTTTTTAAGTATCTCCACATAGCGACTCGAAGGAGTCGGAGGTTCATTAAAAAAAATAAAAAAGCTCTGGTCTAAGCTCAACTCTGGAGGAGTTGAGGTACTTGGCAAAGGGACCACGGGATGTTTAAAAGTATGAATTTTTGCCTGGTCTGTTTTGTGCACTGTAACTGTTTTGGGGAGAGCTGTGGTCAGAAGGGAGGGATTCTCTGGGACTTCTGCTAAGACTAATACAATTTTGAGGATTGTTAGTGTTATTTATTCTTTTATCTTGAAGATATGATATCGTATTGTGAGGTCCTTGGCAATTCCCAACCGAGTAACAAGGTAGTCCGAGTTTCTCCCGGGCTCTTCGTGATTAAAGTTGGGCTAGTCTAAATGGTGAACACACTTCTGAGAATGGAAACACAGCCTAGTTGGCAATTTGCATCAGGAAATTGGGTTTTCCATTAACTGGTCTTATGACTCACTAGTCATGTGGTTTGTTCATGACAAACGTTCACTAACCCACCACACAGGTTTACACCACCTAGCTTATGTAAACAAATAGAACAAGCCTGTCATGCATGCTGATAGTAAAAACGGGCGGTATGGTAAGACTCGGTGACCATACAAGAGCGGGACAATTTCAGTTTCCACCTCCTAAATAAAAACATAATTGAAGGGGGGGGAGTGGTCATCTTGATGAACACAGAATGGGGGTGTGGTTTCTCTATGTAAACACAGCTCTAGGGGGGGTGTTGTGGGCAGGGTAGACACACACACACACACAACCACACTGTCTATTTGCATTCACAAAGCAAGGACTCAGCACATGCCAGCCATTGCTTGCTCCTGCAAAATAAAATTCCGGACATGCCTCTACGCTCATGGTCAATCCCTGATAGTGTATGCGATTAGGGGTGGAATGCCTGTCCCCCCCCCCCCCCCCCCCCCCCACAGAAATGTTCCAGTTTTCATTGGGGATGAAAACAACCATTGGGTTTAAACCCACCCAGACAATTCCTCTTTTCAATCAATGCATTCTGGGGTCTTTTTGTTTTTCCATCAGATCTGAAATCAATTCACAACCTATAAAAGGAACCATAGAATTCAGTCCCTGGATGAAAATTATACATTTACATTTAAGTCATTTAGCAGACGCTCTTATCCAGAGCGACTTACAAATTGGTGCATTCACCTTATGACATCCAGTGGAACAGCCACTTTACAACAGTGCATCTAAATCTTTTAAGGGGGGGGTCAGAAGGATTACTTTATCCTATCCTAGGTAATCCTTAAAGAGGTGGGGTTTCAGGTGTCTCCGGAAGGTGGTGATTGACTCCGCTGTCCTGGCGTCGTGAGGGAGTTTGTTCCACCATTGGGGGGCCAGAGCAGCGAACAGTTTTGACTGGGCTGAGCGGGAACTGTACTTCCTCAGTGGTAGGGAGGCGAGCAGGCCAGAGGTGGATGAACGCAGTGCCCTTATTTGGGTGTAGGGCCTGATCAGAGCCTGGAGGTACTGAGGTGCCGTTCCCCTCACAGCTCCGTAGGCAAGCACCATGGTCTTGTAGCGGATGCGAGCTTCAACTGGAAGCCAGTGGAGAGAGCGGAGGAGCGGGGTGACGTGAGAGAACTTGGGAAGGTTGAACACCAGACGGGCTGCGGCGTTCTGGATGAGTTGTAGGGGTTCAATGGCACATGCAGGGAGCCCTGCCAACTGCGAGTTGCAGTAATCCAGACGGGAGATGACAAGTGCCTGGATTAGGACCTGCGCCGCTTCCTGTGTGAGGCAGGGTCGTACTCTGCGAATGTTGTAGAGCATGAACCTACAGGAACGGGTCACCGCCTTGATGTTAGTTGAGAAAGACAGGGTGTTGTCCAGGATCACGCCAAGGTTCTTAGCGCTCTGGGAGGAGGACACAATGGAGTTGTCAACCGTGATGGCGAGATCATGGAACGGGCAGTCCTTCCCCGGGAGGAAGAGCAGCTCCGTCTTGCCGAGGTTCAGCTTGAGGTGGTGATCCGTCATCCACACTGATATGTCTGCCAGACATGCAGAGATGCGATTCGCCACCTGGTCATCAGAAGGGGGAAAGGAGAAGATTAATTGTGTGTCGTCTGCATAGCAATGATAGGAGAGACCATGTGAGGTTATGACAGAGCCAAGTGACTTGGTGTATAGCGAGAATAGGAGAGGGCCTAGAACAGAGCCCTGGGGCACACCAGTGGTGAGAGCGCGTGGTGAGGAGACAGATTCTCGCCACGCCACCTGGTAGGAGCGACCTGTCAGGTAGGACGCAATCCAAGCGTGGGCCGCGCCGGAGATGCCCAACTCGGAGAGGGTGGAGAGGAGGATCTGATGGTTCACAGTGTCGAAGGCAGCCGATAGGTCTAGAAGGATGAGAGCAGAGGAGAGAGAGTTAGCTTTAGCAGTGCGGAGCGCCTCCGTGATACAGAGAAGAGCAGTCTCAGTTGAATGACTAGTCTTGAAGCCTGACTGATTTGGATCAAGAAGGTCATTCTGAGAGAGATAGCAGGAGAGCTGGCCAAGGACGGCACGTTCAAGAGTTTTGGAGAGAAAAGAAAGAAGGGATACTGGTCTGTAGTTGTTGACATCGGAGGGATCGAGTGTAGGTTTTTACAGAAGGGGTGCAACTCTCGCTCTCTTGAAGACGGAAGGGACGTAGCCAGCGGTCAGGGATGAGTTGATGAGCGAGGTGAGGTAAGGGAGAAGGTCTCCGGAAATGGTCTGGAGAAGAGTGGAGGGGATAGGGTCAAGCGGGCAGGTTGTTGGGCGGCCGGCCGTCACAAGACGTGAGATTTCATCTGGAGAGAGAGGGGATAAAGAGGTCAGAGCACAGGGTAGGGCAGTGTGAGCAGAACCAGCGATGTCGTTTGACTTAGCAAACGAGGATCGGATGTCGTCGACCTTCTTTTCAAAATGGTTGACGAAGTCATCTGCAGAGGGGGAGGAGGATTCAGGAGGGAGGAGAAGGTGGCAAAGAGCTTCCTAGGGTTAGAGGCAGATGCTTGGAATTTAGAGTGGTAGAAAGTGGCTTTAGCAGCAGAGACAGAAGAGGAAAATGTAGAGAGGAGGGAGTGAACGGATGTCAGGTCCGCAGGGAGGCGAGTTTTCCTCCATTTCCGCTCGGCTGCCCGGAGCCCTGTTCTGTGAGCTCGCAATGAGTCGTTGAGCCACGGAGCGGGAGGGGAGGACCGAGCCGGCCTGGAGGATAGGGGACATAGAGAGTCAGAGGATGCAGAAAGGGAGGAGAGGGTTGAGGAGGCAGAATCAGGAGATAGGTTGGAGAAGGTTTGAGCAGAGGGGAGAGATGATTGGATGGAAGAGGAGAGAGTAGCGGGGGAGAGAGAGCGAAGGTTGGGACGGCGCGATACCATCCGAGTAGGGGCAGTGTGGGAAGTGTTGGATGAGAGCGAGAGAGAAAAGGATACAAGGTAGTGGTCGGAGACTTGGAGGGGAGTTGCAATGTGGTTAGTGGAAGAACAGCATCTAGTAAAGATGAGGTATACTACAGAAGGTGGCAGCCTACTGTTAGTGGATGGTAGAGGTCCAGAGGACTGCACTTGTTGGCATATTCGTATTTAGAAAGGTCCTCATCTGTAGTATTAATAGAAAGATAAGAAAGCTGCCTACCTGACAGGAAGTCAACTGAACCTGTAAATCTGCTATATAATAGGGGCCTATAGCCATCCCTGTTATGAAAACCGGCATGACTGGACATAAGCCTATAAATAACAGAGTGAATTGTCCTAAATAAACTCAGCACCAAAAAAAAAACATCCCTTTTCCAGGACCCTGTCTTTCAAAGATAATTTGTAAAAATCCAAAAAACTTCACAGATCATCATTGTAAAGGGTTTAATCACTGTTTCCCATGCTTGTTCAATGAACCATAAACAATTCATGAACATGCACCTGTGGAACGGTCGTTAAGACACTAACAGCTTACAGACGATAGGCAATTAAGGTCACAGTTATAAAAACTTAGGACACTAAAGAGGCCTTTCTACTGTCTCTGAAAAACACCAAAAGAAAGATGCCCAGGGCCCCTGCTCATCTGTGTGAACGTGCCTTAGGCATGATGCAAGGAGGCATGAGGACTGCAGATGTGGCCAGGGCAATAAATTGCAATGTCCATGCTGTGAGACGCCTAAAACAGCGCTGCAGGGAGACAGGATGGACAGCTGATCATCCTCGCAGTGGCAGCCCACGTGTAACAACACCTGCACAGGATCGGTACATCTGAACATCACACCTGCCGGACAGGTATAGGATGGCAACAACAACTGCCTGAGTTACACCAGGAATGTACAATCCCTCCATCAGTGCTCAGACTGTCCGCAATAGGCTGAGAGAAGCTGTACTGAGGGCTTGTTGTCTGGTGAGGACCTGCCTTACATCACCGGCAACAACATCGCCTGTGGGCACAAACCCACCGTCGCTGGACCAGACAGGACTGGCAAGAAGTGCTCTTCACTGACGAGTCACTGTTGTGTCTCACCAAGGGTGATTGTCAGATTTGTGTTTATCGTTACACTGAGGCCTGTACCCTGTACTCTACACCGAGGCCTGGATCGGTTTGGAGGTGGAGGGTCCGTCATGGTCTGGGGCGGTGTCTCACAGCATCATCGGACTGAGCTTGTTGTCAATGCAGGCAATCTCAACGCTGTGCGTTTCAGGGAAGACATCCTCCTCCCTCATGTGGTACCCTTCCTGCAGGCTCATCCTGACATGACCCTCCGGCATGACAATGCCACCAGCCATACTGCTCGTTCTGTGCGTGATTTCCTGCAAGACAGGAATGTCAGTGTTCTGCCATGGCCAGCAAAGAGCCCGGATCTCAATCCCATTGAGCACGTCTGGGACCTTTTGGATCGGAAGGTGAAGGCGTGGGCCATTTCCCCCAGAAATGTCTGGGAACTTGCAGGTGCCTTGGTGGAAGAGTGGGGTAACATCTCAGAGCCAGAACTGGCAAATCTGATGCAGTCCACGAGGAGGAGATGCACTGCAGTACTTAATGCAGCTGGTGGCCACACCAGATACTGACTTACTTTTGATTTTGACCCCCCCCATTTGTTCAGGGACACATTATTCAATTTCTGTTAGTCACATGTCTGTGGAACTTGTTCAGTCTGTCTCAGTTGTTGAATCTTGTTATGGTCGTACAAGTATTTACACATGTTAAGTTTGCTGAAAATAAACGCAGTTGACAGTGAGAGGAGTTTATATATTTATTTTATACTGAGGCATTGGATGTGATGATGATGATGATACCCAATTGCAACTTATCTACCAATCATCTCTTTTTCCTCTATCAGTTCTTCACAGATGGAATCACCAATAAGTTGCTGGGCTGCTACGTGGGCGGGGTCATGCAGGATGTGGTCCTGGTGCGTATCTATGGCAACAAGACGGAGCTGTTTGTGGACCGGGAGAACGAGGTGAAGAGTTTCCGGACGCTCCACGCACACCGCTGCGCCCCGCGTCTCTACTGTACCTTCAACAACGGCCTCTGCTATGAGTTCCTACAGGGCCAGGCACTGGAACCTGAACACATCCGGAGCCTGCCCACGTCCAGGTACAGCGACAGATAGCCCACCTCGTTCAGTACAACTACCAGGCCCTAATCTTAGCAGAACTACTCCCACTCTACACACACACACAGTGCTCTACATACACCACACCTTTGAATTCATTTTCAGCTGAAACCACAGTGCACCTGCACTTTACACATTTCTATAGTCTTTGGCAATGTCATGTAAGGTGTGGTGCGTCTGTGCCTAATATATGGGTGAGTCAGTAAGGAAAGGTTGTGACTTGTTCCTTCGAGGAACATTCCTAGCAGTAGAAACGTGGGACATAGACGGTTACAGGTCAGAAGTGTGATTGAAAGCTCATCCTGGATCTATGCTCACAGAACCATTCTTTAGGTAACCTGTTCTTTCTCTAAAGCCCAAGCGCTCCAGGGCTATGCATTCAGTTCACATGTGTCCAATATCAGGTACACCTCACCCGTAGGTGTAAACTCACCTTAAGCTTAGTGAGTTGACAGTATTGGGTTTCTCCTATGACCTGACTTTCATTAACATATGGTATTCTTTACAAATATGGCCTCTAGTGTATAAGCCAATACTGAAGTAAGAGTTTTACAGTCTTGGCCTCTAGAATTTGGTCCCTCCTCTCAAAACTCGCCAACTCACATCGCTTCCACCACCCTACAGGCTCATCGCGAGGCAGCTGTCTAAGTACCATGCCATACATGCTCACAACGGATGGGTGCCCCAGTCAGACCTGTGGCTGACAATGGGCAAGTACTTCGCACTGGTGCCCAAGTTCTTCCAAGACCCAGAGATGAATATGAGGTGAGTGGTATAGCTAAAGAAATGAACTGGGTCCCAATATCCAAACGTGCATGGTACGGAGTATGAAGGCCTGTGTTGGTGTATTCATGCCATGCACCCTGAATAGTATGCTAGTTGAGATATTGGGACATAGTCAAGGTCTAGGTAGGAGGACTGCGATATCTTAGTAGGGACACATGAAATCTGTTGGAGGTTTCTCATCAATACCCTTTTCAAGTTATAAAACATATTATTGATGCTTGAATATTTTTCCTCCACCTATTTCCTACTTTATGACATTAATGGGGCCAGGAGTTTTTCTAGGTAAGGTCTGTTTACATAGTGATGAGGAAACTCCCCGGGGCTCTAGTCTGGAACTTTCCATCAGGAAGCTCCTGAATGGAACACTAGCGTTATATGAGAGATGCTTGTCCTGTGACCTCTGGCATGCCTGAGTGGTTGCACAGTGAGTTTCTGCCATTCCTCACAGTTTCACCAGGTGTGTTTACCTGAAGAGGACGAGCCCTCTGTCCCTCAAACCACACCCACTATTGATGAACAATATGTACGGTTGCCTAGTTAAATGAAAAATACTGTACCGTTTTTTTAGTTCGGTATGTTGACGGTTTTAATAAAGTCATGTGGATTGGAGATTATGCACTATGCTTGGAGTTTCAAGCCTATAAAAGACTCACCTATGCAGTCGTATTTTATTGATCTGAGATTATGTATTAATGAGTTTACTCTTGACTGATGTCTGTTTTCTAGTAGATTCCAACCCTCTTCTTTTATTGGTCCGATATGGAACAATACTACTGTACCTCTGAGATTGCGCAACACCTACTTCTTTCCCTGTGTACTTCTGTAAAGTGTAATCTCTCTTTCCTCCTTTCTCTCGTTCTGCCTCCACCCTCTCTCTCCATCCCCAGGTTAAACAGTGAGGTGCCTAGTCGAAGGCGACTGAGGGAAGAGATGGTGTGGATGCAGCAGAGTCTGTCTGTGCTGGGCTCTCCTGTAGTCCTCTGCCACAACGACCTGCTGTGTAAGAACATAATCTATAATCAGGAAGGAGGTGAGTCTCACCCTGCATGCCCAAACATACTGCACTGCACCTAGCCACTATTGTACTGTCCACCACTACCCAGTCACAGGTAGGCCTGATTTCATATACTGCACCAGAGTTTGGGGTCAATTCCATTTTTAAATTATGTCCATTCAGGAAGTCGACTGAAATTCTGATTTTCCACATTGAAGAGAAATGAGGAGAAATTGAATTTGTTTAGTTCTGGAGTTAAAATAGATTTGAGGCACTGCACTACTGCTTTGCACGGCATTCTTCCAGTCACAAGCCACAAACCACAGGAAGGACTGACCATAGTGTTCAGTAGGTAAAACATTTGAGAGAACATTGCGAAGCCTAGGAGGTATGAAGTACCCAAACATGTTAAATTGGCTTATTTTGGTTTCTGTTTCAAAGTGTTTTCTCCTGTTTTGCTCTACTGAACAGGGCCCTGGCTTTAGTGCATCTTGTGTAGTCAACTACCATCACAGAGCCGACAGGCTTTGCCCATCATGTCATGCTAGCTAAGGGTGGGAAGGGAGGGAGCTCCGTAGCCCATTTTCATTTTCATCAATACATGTTTTTATTTGTGGTCCTTTGGGAATGCTGTTTTGTTTGTGTTGTGAATGCCTTTGGTACTAACGGCCGCCCGTGTTCAAAGCGGATGCAAGTAGAAATGGTCTCAGACCAGACCTGCCAGGTGGCCAATGGTTGCAGAGGGAGTGGTGTGTTTTTACCTGAGGGTGGGGGGGGGAGCATTCTTACCTGAGGCTAAGGTGAGGGGGAGAGCATTCTTACCTGAGGCTAAGGTGGGGGGGGGGGGCATTCTTACCTGAGGCTAAGGTAAGGGGGAGAGCATTCTTACCTGAGGCTAAGGTGAGGGGGAGAGCATTCTTACCTGAGGCTAAGGTGAGGGGGAGAGCATTCTTACCTGAGGCTAAGGTGGGGGGGGGGGCATTCTTACCTGAGGCTAAGGTGAGGGGGAGAGCATTCTTACCTGAGGCTAAGGTGAGGGGGAGAGCATTCTTACCTGAGGCTAAGGTGAGGGGGAGAGCATTCTTACCTGAGGCTAAGGTGAGGGGGAGAGCATTCTTACCTGAGGCTAAGGTGAGGGGGGGGAGCATTCTTACCTGAGGCTAAGGTGAGGGGGGGGAGCATTCTTACCTGAGGCTAAGGTGAGGGGGGGGAGCATTCTTACCTGAGGCTAAGGTGGGGGGGGGGGGGAGCATTCTTACCTGAGGCCAAGGTGGGGGGGGGGGGGGGAGCATTCTTACCTGAGGCTAAGGTGGGGGGGGGCATTCTTACCTGAGGCTAAGGTGGGGGGGGGGGGAGAGCATTCTTACCTGAGGCTAAGGTGAAGGGGAGAGCATTCTTACCTGAGGCTAAGGTGAAGGGGAGAGCAATCTTACCTGAGGCTAAGGTGAAGGGGAGAGCATTCTTACCTGAGGCTAAGGTGAAGGGGAGAGCATTCTTACCTGAGGCTAAGGTGAAGGGGAGAACATTCTTACCTGAGGCTAAGGTGAGGGGGAGGGATTCAGCTGATTTTTACCTGAGAAACCATGGGATTGAGGGAGAGCGCTGTTTACCCCTTCGCTGATCTGTTCAGCAAGGGGCGGGGTGATCTCACAGCTCCTTGTGCCCAGCTTTTCTCTCCTAGGAGTGACAGGCGGGAGTGGCTGGCCAGCCAGAGGGAGGGTTGACAGACAGGCAGACCCAGTTCAGAACACACCACTGTTCAACGCCACAGCTCTCCGCTCAGAGCAGCAGTAGGGCGCTACCTCACTCCTTTCACTCAGACAGTGACTGGCCACTCTGTGTTAGCTAGCTCAGTGCACCATTTGCTCTTATTACTTTCACTCAGTGACTGATGACTCTTGCAGTGCTAGCTCTTTACCATACTGTTATCCAACCCAATGCTAGACCACACCTGGGTTACATGGTGACAGGGTTGTTCGGTTTTGTTTTATGAGAGGGAAACCTCAAGCTTCAGCAATAACAAAAAAGAATCACAGTAAACATAATTAGCTACAGTTAAAGTGTAGGCAGAGCACACAGCTCTTTCAACCACAGTCTCTCAGCGACAGTTTTAGTTCTCTGTCTCTCTCTCTTGCTCTCTCTCTCTTGCTCTCTCTCTCTTGCTCTCTCTCTCTTGCTCTCTCTCTCTTGCTCTCTCTCTCTTGCTCTCTCTCTCTTGCTCTCTCTCTCTTGCTCTCTCTCTCTTGCTCTCTCTCTCTTGCTCTCTCTCTCTTGCTCTCTCTCTCTTGCTCTCTCTCTCTTGCTCGCTCTCTCTTGCTCGCTCTCTCTTGCTCGCTCTCTCTTGCTCGCTCTCTCTTGCTCGCTCTCTCTTGCTCGCTCTCTCTTGCTCGCTCTCTCTTGCTCGCTCTCTCTTGCTCGCTCTCTCTTGCTCGCTCTCTCTTGCTCGCTCTCTCTTGCTCGCTCTCTCTTGCTCGCTCGCTCGCTCTTGCTCGCTCGCTCGCTCTTGCTCGCTCGCTCGCTCTCTCTTGCTCGCTCGCTCTCTCTTGCTCGCTCGCTCGCTCGCTCTCTCTTGCTCGCTCGCTCGCTCTCTCTTGCTCGCTCGCTCTCTCTTGCTCGCTCGCTCTCTCTTGCTCGCTCGCTCTCTCTTGCTCGCTCGCTCTCTCTTGCTCGCTCGCTCTCTCTTGCTCGCTCGCTCTCTCTTGCTCGCTCGCTCTCTCTTGCTCGCTCGCTCTCTCTTGCTCGCTCGCTCTCTCTTGCTCGCTCGCTCTCTCTTGCTCGCTCGCTCTCTCTTGCTCGCTCGCTCTCTCTTGCTCGCTCGCTCTCTCTTGCTCGCTCGCTCTCTCTTGCTCGCTCGCTCTCTCTTGCGCGCTCGCTCTCTCTTGCGCGCTCGCTCTCTCTTGCGCGCTCGCTCTCTCTTGCGCGCTCGCTCTCTCTTGCGCGCTCGCTCTCTCT
>NC_074703.1:10909468-11092379 GCF_029448725.1 Salvelinus fontinalis | reverse complement strand
AGGTATTTGAGTATATAGTCAGGGTGTGTGTGTGTGTTTGTGTGTATGTGTGTGTGTGGGAGGGTGTAGGCCTATACCGCTCCCTTACAATCCTTGTATGTTGCCAGTGACATGTAACTATGGGAACGGAGGCTGCCAGCACATGTGTGACGATACGGATGTGGGGCCGGTTTGTGGCTGTCACCAGAAGTACGCCCTGCACTCAGACAGCAAGACCTGCATCGGTGAGTGACAACAGACTGTACTTCATCTCTTTGAATAGTTTCTGCCACAAACACACACACACAAACATACAGGCACACAAACTCACTTATGTAACACACGCGCACACACACACACACACACACACACACACACACACACACACACACACACACACACACACACACACACACACACACACACACACACACACACACACACACACACACAGAGAGAGAGAGAGAGAGAGAGAGAGAGAGAGAGAGAGAGAGAGAGAGAGAGAGAGAGAGAGAGAGAGAGAGAGAGAGAGAGAGAGAGAGAGAGGCACACACATTCTCCTCAATTTGTATACAAAACAGTGTAGACTC
Organism: Salvelinus fontinalis; assembly: GCF_029448725.1. Taxonomy (NCBI): domain Eukaryota; kingdom Metazoa; phylum Chordata; class Actinopteri; order Salmoniformes; family Salmonidae; genus Salvelinus; species Salvelinus fontinalis. The sequence goes on along the minus strand of NC_074703.1, from coordinate 11,091,810 downwards.
TAAATTGACACACACATCATACACTTTTGTTCAAGCAATCAACTTCCTCAATACTCTCAAATCATATACAGTACCAGTCAAAAGTTTGGACACACCTCCAGGGTTTTTCTTTATTTTTACTATTTTCTACATTGTATAGTAATAGTGAAGACATCAAAACTATGAAATGACACATATGGAATCATGTAGTAACCAATATTTTATATTTGAGATTCTTCAAAGTAGCCACCCTTTGCCTTGATGACAGCTTTGCACACTCTTGGCATTCTCTCAACCAGCTTCATGAGGTAGTCACCTGGAATGCATTTCAATTAACAGGTGTGCCTTGTTAAAAGTTATTTTGTGGAATTTCTTTGCTTCTTAATGCGTTTAAGCCAGCCAGTTGGGTCCTGACAAGGTAGGGGGGTATACAGAAGATAGCCCTATTTGGTAAAAGATCAAGTCCATATTATGGCAAGAACAGCTCAAATAAGCAAAGAGAAACGACAGTCCATCATTACTTTAAGACATGCAGGTCAGTTAATCCAGAAAATGTCAAGAACTTTGAAAGTTTCTTCAAGTGCAGTTGCAAAAACCATCAAGCGCTATGATGAAACTGGCTCTCATGAGGACCACCACAGGAAAGGAAGACCCAGAGTTACCTCTGCTGCTGAGGATAAGTTCATTAGAGTTAACTGCACATCAGATTTCAGCACAAATAAATGCTTCACTGAGTTCAAGTAACGGACACATCTCAACATCAACTGTTCAGAGGAGACTGCGTGAATCAGGCCTTCATGTTCAAATTGCTGCAAAGAAACCACTACTAAAGGACACCAATAAAAATAAGATACTTGCTGTGGCCAAGAAACACAAGCAATGGACATTAGACCGGTGGAAATCTGTCCTTTGCTCTGATGAGTCCAAATGTGAGATTTTTGGTTTCAACTGCCGTGTCTTTGTGAGACGCAGAGTAGGTGAACGGATGATCTATGCATGTGTGGTTCCCACCGTGAAGCATGGAGGAGGAGGTGTGATGGTGTGGGGGTGCTTTGCTGGTGACACTGTCTGTGATTTATTTAGAATTCAAGGCACACTTAACCAGCATGGCTACCACAGCATTCTGCAGCAATACGCCATCCCATCTAGTTTGTGCTTAGTGGGGCTATCATTTTCTTTTCAACAAGACAATTACCCAAAACACACCTCCAGCCTGTGTAAGGGCTATTTCACCAATAAGGAGAGTGATTGAGTGCTGCATCAGATGACGTGGCCTCCGCAATCCCCCGACCTCAACCAAATTGATATGGTTTGGGAGGAGTTGGACCGCAGAGTGAAGGAAAAGCAGCCAAAAAGTGCTCAGCATATGTGGGAACTCCTTCAAGACTGTTGGAAAAGCATTCATATTGAAGCTGGTTGAGAGAATGCTAAGAGTGTGCAAAGCTGTCATCAAGGCAAAGGGTGGCTACTTTGAAGAATCTCAAATATATTTTGATATGTTTAACCCTTTTTTGGTTACTACATGATTCCATATGTGTTATTTCATAGTTTTGATGTCTTCACTATTATTCTACAAATGAAAATAGCAACAATAAAGAAAAACCCTTGAGTAGGTGTGTCCAAACTTTTGACTGGTACTGCAACTCAGTGCACATTAGAGAACATATTAATCTTAAAGCTCTGTTATTTCTCATCTGTTTTGTAGTAGATGTTATAAATGTATGAGAGAAACTGGTGAGAAGGGCTTTGTGATGAGTTAACTTCACCCCTGAGCCCTCTCTCCCTACCCCGGCCTCATCTTATTTATACACTCACAACAAAAGACAGAGGGGGAGAGATTGAGCCACTGATACATTCAGAGAGAGCGAGAGACAGAGAGAGAGAGAGAGAGAGAGATGGACAGAGAGAGAGAGAGAGAGAGATGGTCAGGAAGAGTGAGAGAGCGTTAGAGAGAGCGCAGTAACACATTTACATTTTCTAGAGAATCAACCAACCTTAAAGTGCATTCAAATGTTTCTTTTTGTCTTGAAAATATACACAAAGTCATGTGAGTAACTTGAAACTGTGAGTAATTGAATAGAAATGGAGGGCGACATTTTCGCCGTGCAAAAGTGCACAAATCTGTGTGAAAATACCGTAAACCTTATTATAATCTGGCAGTGTGATTCAATGATACATTTTTCTTGAACGATCTGTAATCCAGCTGCCAGATTATAATGAGCTTTACAGTATTTTTGCACAGATCTGTGCTCTGTTGCACCCCGAAAATGTCGCCCGGAGTTTCACGATGACGATGGTGATTATTTCCTGTCTGGGGCCTGAAGACTGCTCACCATGTTTTTGGAGATCGTGGCATGGGGAGAAGAGGGAGTAAAGAATTCTCCCCATCTAAATGTGTACTAAAAAACACCTTCCAGTGCATGTTGAAAATAGCTGATTTGCCATGTGATAGAAGAGAGTTGTATGATCAGTGTCTCTTTCCTTTATGTGTCGCTCCCTCTGGCTGTCTGTTTCTCTCTCTCTCTCTCTCTCTCTCTCTCTCTGTCTTTCTCTCTCTCTCTCTGTCTTTCTCTTTCAATCACACAATTACACCTGTACCTGTATGCACACTCCCAGACAAACAAGCACTTTGACTGCCGACAGAGTAGTCAGTGTAGTAGTAGTGTGTTAATGTCTCAGGTAGTGAAAGGAGGAATAGGGGGGGGGGGGGGGGGGATTGGGGGTTTGATCGCTAGGTAGGGCTGTGGTGGAAACTGGAAAATTAATAGTTGAGAAGTCTCAGAAGTTGAAAAACACATTCATCATCTTCATTACGCTGGAAAACTAGCCAAGTCAGTGTAACGCATGCCCATCGCTAGGCCTGAGAGACGCCAGGCCTGCATGCCACTGTTTGCCAAATGGCTAACTTTTACGCCCGGCTGTCAATGTGGCCGTATCCCGTGGCTATGGTGGCTCCGAAGCCTAACAGAGAGGAAATGTTCATGATTTTCTTTCTGGGGGAATTTGCAGAAGATAAATGATAGGTTCCAGGTAAGTGAAAGAGTTTTTCATATTTTTTTTCTTCTTTGCCTTCCTTCCAACGGACCCCAGTCCCACATTTGGCTCGGAAGCTTGGAAGCTTGGGCGTACCAAATCGTATTTTTTCTGCTTTAAAAAAAAATGCTCCAGTGTTTTTTGGGTGCACAGAGACGTTCCTGAACGTTCCCGGAGTGTTCCGAAGGGAGCCTGGCAGTGTCTGTCTGTCTGTCCGTAACGAGACAGTGATTTACAGACTCCCTTGTTTCTCCATAGCTCCTAAACAAGGTTTATCCCACCGAGTTGCTAAAGCAGATTGGCAGATACACAAACTCTTTTTCTTGTGTTACATTATGCCAGTTAGTCAAAGTCTGTACATATGCCCCCAGAAGGAGTTAAACCATTTCTGGAGTTGACTAAAATCAGATGCATCTGAGATTAAGCAAGACACTGAACACAATACCTCAGGTTTCCCCAATTGGAGGCCCGTGGGCCAAATTTGTCCCACGAGTGGTTTTATTTGGCCCTTTATTTGGCCCTAAAAGTTTTCTGAGCAAAAAAAACAAAAAAATATTATTATTATTTATTTCATTTCATTGTTGGACATAATACTGTAAAATATATATTTTGCAAATCTGTTCCCATGTATTCCCACGCATAATAGACGTGATTCCATACAAATGTAAACAAAGTTTGAAATTATTGTTTTAGTCAAATATTATATCTGTTTGGGCTTCTTGCGGTCAATTTGCGGCCTACAAATTATTTGTAATTATGTTCCGGCATCACGAACATCCACTCAAGAAAAAATTGGCTGCGGCAGAATTGAGTTGATGATCCCTGCAATACCTTGTTCTAACTGGAATTTAAAAACACACACACACACACACACACACACACACACACACACACACACACACACACACACACACACACACACACACACACACACACACACACACACACACACACACACACACACACAGGTCTTCTGTCATGTCACAAATAAACCTTTTTTCTGCGTGTTGTCATTCCTGCTGTGCTAGAACACTGGAGTAGCCCCCTCTCTCTCCCCACAAACAGATCTCTACTATACAGTATCGTCAATGCTGGGTTCTCACAGAATCTCACAGAACTGCCTTCATTTTGTGCCCATAACCTTCTCCTTTCCAGCCATGCGAGGACCAACGACATCCACGAAAGAAGAGGAAGACCTCTGAAAGAATGAAAGAAAGAGAGAAACCCTGTGCTCCTCCTCCCTCTGTCCCGTGTCTTTTTCTCGCTGACGAGAGGAAAGGCTCCTCTGTGGTCTGAGTGTCCCAACTGCTCTGTCACAGGGCCCACCTTTGACCCACCTTTGTGTAGTGCTGTCTCTGGTGCTCCTCCTCTTCCTCCTCCTCTTCCTCCCTACCTACCTCCTCCTGCTTTCTGGTGATAGTTACTGATTGCCTGTCTTGTCTGAGCATCCATGTTCAAATTCAATTCAAAAAAGATTAAATCCTTACCTCAAAGGAATTAAGATTATTAAAGGGAATTGAATTAAAGACTGGGGGGGAACTAATAAAACAATGATACAGAATTAGAGTGAACATCTCAGTTGCAGCCTGATCTAACGTTACATAGAGCTACCCACCCAAACCAAAAACAAACATCACTCCAAACAACCCCCCCTCCTTCAACCTGCAATATGCCCCCCTCCCCCTAACAGTACAACGGCCTCAACCAGCAAACAAAATCCTGTTACTGTGGAAACCCCCAAATCCCACGTCACCCACCCCCACCCATCAGCACCTCCTCCCTCATCCACCTGTAGAGACGGACCAGTAACCCTGCCTGTTTCTCAATAACACCTCCGTCATGCCCTCATCCCAGCCAGCCGCATGCATTCTCAATCTGACACGCTCTCCGTGTCTGTCAGCCCGTCCGTCAGCCCGTCCGTCTGTCCTCACCATACCTCTGTCACTAATCTACGCAACCCTTCTGCCCGTCTGTGTTTCTGTCTGTCCGGCTGCATGGGAGATCCTACTGTTCTGCATTTTCCCTTTGATTTTCCTTTTTGTTTTTAATTCAGATTTTTATTTTCTTTCATTTTCCCCCTCCTTGAATTGCGGTTACATTAATAGCAACCAACACTTGTCCTGCTGTTTTCTTACAGTGCATCGTTACTGGTTACCGTTGCTGTTCTCCTCTTAGCTGTAGTGTACTGCTATGGATTCATTCCTCCCTCCCTTCAGTGATTATTTCCTGTGTAAGTTCTGCTCTCACTCTAAACATCCCCCCTCAGAAGGCCTCCTCTAAACGGACCTTAGAACTGTTGATTCCTTAGCCCCTTAGGAGAGTCCTGGAGTCCTCCCTCCTCCTCCTCACCCTTTCTTACACAACCACACACACACACACTTTCACACGCTCATACACACGTGCACGCACCCTCGCACTCAAGCATGCACACACTCACAAGCACTCACACCCATACACCAGCACATAATTGCCCAGTCACCCATATACACACACACACACAGGCATAAACACACACGCACATACATGCACACATACATATACACACACATGCACACACACACCTAACCGTTAGTTGAGAGCCAGAAAGCCTCCATTCATTTGTGAACACTGCTTCAGAGAGTCCTTCACTTTGTCTACCAAACCTTCCCAAACTAACCGCCTGAGAAAGACCAGTAACGGGCCAAGCCAGGGGTGACCAGGGGGGGCTTTAGTTACCCCCCCCCACCCAAAATCCCCCTCCATAGGACTTTGTACATCAAAGACAGTCCAAGTTCCATTGTACTGAGTGGCAGTGCCCTGGCCCGCCCCCCCATTCAGTTCTTCAGAGAGAGATGCTCATTCAGAGCCTAATGACTCTGACGTCCCAGTGAAAGACTCCCTCTCTTCCCAAGGCCCAGTAGCGTTCCTCACCACCCCAGCCCATCCATTCTAACACAGCGTTTGCTTATGCATATCTGCAACACAGCGTTTTCTCAGCTGCATATCTGCAACACAGCGTTTGCTCAGCTGCATATCTGCATGTTCATCTTAACCGTAACCCCCGACCTTTCCCCTCTCCCTTCCCACCCCTCCCTCCATCCGCCCCCTGCCCGGCTTGGGAACATGGTTTCCAGCGTTGACTGTTAAAGCCAGTTGTGATGTGTTCCATAGACAAACAGGCAACCAGCGCTGCCCCCAGACTACCTCCTTCTCCTCTCCTCTATGCATGCCCTCTCCATCGCTCCCCCCCCCTCCACTAGTCCCCAACCCCATTTATTGATGGGTGTTCCTCCTCCCATTTACTTCTCCCATTGTGGCCCACGATGGGACGGGATTTCCTCTCTCTTCTTCTTCCCTTTTTCCCCCTCTCATCCCTTTCTTTCATTTTGTCATTCTGAAGTCCTTGTAGTCGCTCCCTCCCTCTGTAGTGTCTGTCTGATCTGGTGGCTAGCATAGCCTCTTACCCGTTGGCGTCACTCTCTCCCCTTCTTCTGTTGTCATCCTCACCCCCTTGCTTCTTACCCACACTCATGCAGCTTGTCTTGGACATGTTTGCTCATCCTTTCTTCTACTCCTCCTTCCCTTCCTCCTCCCCCCTTCCTCCTTTTCGGATGTGAGGGAATCATTGCTGAGTGTGTGTGTGGCCGTTTGATATGGAAGACAGAAACAGCAACGGCTACAACATCAACGTCAACCAACTCCCACACCCCCCTAAATTATATTTTTATTTGAACTTCTATTTTTGTCCCCTACCCCCACCCTTACCCTCGTTTAAATTTATTTCGTTTTTTTTTTGCTATCTGGGACTTTTGGATTTGTTTTTGGGATTAACACTCTAACAGGGATTTTGGCGCTTTTCCATGGCTTCTTGCTTCTTGGCTTTGGTTTTGCTCGTACGCCAAGAGGGGCTGACTTGACGTCTCGGGCGGCAGCGGGCGGTGGACATTGGGCTTCTAATTAACCTTACTGCTCACTGTTTGTCCCCTTGTCACCTGTGTTTTAGAGAGAGATGAGGCTGCAATTGAGAGCTCTGAGTTCAATGCCACGTCAATAGCTGATGTGGACAAGCGGGTGAAACGGCGGCTTCTTATGGGTAACTCTTTTCTTCCTCTTTCTATGTGTTGCCATGGCGCTTGTGCTTGTATCTCCCTTCTCTCTCTCTCTCTCTTAAATACATTTTTATTTGTATGAGTCCTTGGTACCCTCTATGTCCACCCTCAAGGTCCCAGCCTGTTGGTAAACTTCTCCAACCCTGCTCCCACCTCTCCCCATCGCCCGTCTCGGCAGAAGATACATGTTCTCTAGATTTCCCACAGTAACTAACAGTTACTCCTGTAGGCAGCTACGCGTCCCTCCAAAGATTAGACTGGTGGTCAGGCACCCCTCCTCAGGTACTGCAGAGTCTTTAGACATAAAGGAAAGTTTATGGTCAACGAATATGGTCTTGAATAACTCTGGACCATTTTGACACGGTTTCATGTTCACTATTAAGGCCAAAATGTTCCTGTAATATTTGAAACACCCTCCGTCCTTCCTTCCCCCTCCCCATGATGATACTCATGGCTTGGAGTGAACAGTACACGAGGAGCCGTTCCATCCCATTATATCTTTGGCGTTGTCATGGAGAACATCTCAGGTCGTGTCTTTGAAGGGTCTCTATCAGCAGAGTCTCTTTGGATGACATCGCGCTTCATTCAATCAAATCCACCGTCTGGAAGTCCCCGGGTGAAGGCAAATCATCAATCTTATGTTGTGAGAATGTACATTTGGATTCATTTATTCAATAAACTCTACTGCAATGCTTGCCTTGCCTACTTCCAGACAGCGGTTGTGATTGAATAGACACCTAAGTCTTTAATATTGGTGGCCTTTAACTTCCCATCCATCCTATAGCATCATGTCCATCGCATTCCCCTTGGCCAGTTACGTGTCCTGGCCTGACCCTTGAGGTACCAACATATCTGGAAGCGTACTACTCCAGGGATGTCTTTCAGAGGGCCCTTAACAAGTCATTATGGCCATATGCCCATCACCATCTTCCCGTTTCAGACTGCCACCCTACTCCTCAAGTATGCACTTGTTTGGCCTACAGGACTTGCATTTCAAGTGAGCAGATCACTCAAACAGCCTTATCGTGGCATAAAGAGCTTTCATACAAGCCCCGGACACCGTCGATGAGAGACAGGCTCCAGATACTGTATCTACACTGTAGGTTCATCAATGGATGACTCAGTCAATTAGTATAAAACAAATTAAATGAATGCACAACTGAATAAAAGCGTGAATAGTTAACCCTTTCCCGACTCAGTGGAGGAAGATGCATCCCTTCAACAGTCGTGACTGACTGTTGAACCAAAATCACTCCACAGGGTTGTTGGGAAGGGACAAACGGCATGGTTCTCAGACAACGTATGCCAATCAACTCCTAGATAACACCATTCTGTACACAGTCTGTCACCTGTGACCCTTTCTTTTCCCTCTTTCAGACCTCGAACCCCCTGTGAAGTTCTACCTGACTGTTAAAGTGTGGTTGCAATATTTCTCCTTTTAATGGAAATATCTCAACTAATCTGGACTAACCACTAAACCAGACTAAATGGGTGAACCCCCACTAATATCTAACTAAAACTGCACTTCCTTAAACCTGGGAGCCTCGAGGCAGCATTTCCATCTTGGTTTCTTATGGATCAGTTTCCTTTATTTTATATTCTTTTCTTTTCAAAGACAGAAATGGATCCAGTACAATGTACGTTGTTTACCAGCATGGAGACCTAAGTCAGTCAGTCATTCAGACATCCTGAGCTTGTATATACTGTTACTGTTATGGATTGGTGCCTGCAGGTTTCTCCCATACAGAGGCAGATCTTACTTCAACAGGTGACGACTTTGGCCTGTAAATGGGGGGGGACAAAACTCCACCTATTTCCTCTAAATGTTAACTTTTCCATCTTTCATCAGTTGAGGAATTTTTCCCCTGCCTGAGTCAGTCCTGTTGTTTTCATACCTGATGATGTCACTGTTGATGCTCCTCCCCTTCATTCCAACACTGTATCCTCCATGTTTTCTATAACCCCCATCTCTCATTTATATGACCTGTGTTATTGAGATGTTTTTAATCCCAACTTTTTTATTTGCAGTTTCCTTTTATACTTTACAGGTCTGATTAGTCTGATTGCCATGGAGACTATGGAAGTCTTTCGAACAGCCCTGAACGTCTGTTAGATTTGACATTCATTCGTCTGCCTGCTTTGACACACAGCTTTCCTGACTCTCTCTGTGCGTCTGCTGCTGCTATTTTCTCTGCAGACACTGCCATAGGCTTTGTCCCATAGCACTGGAGCCCAGATTGATCAAGATAGATTCAACTGGAACCTGGGCTATAATGAAAAATAGATGGAGAAAAGCCTGATAGAGAGAGCGAGAGGAAAGAGGAAAGAGTGAAGAATGTGAAAGTTCTAGCACAGAAAAAGCCAGGTTTTTTCAAAGTTCTACTCATTTAGGATTAATCCAGCGTGTGCTGGACATGTGATGAGGCTGGGTGTGAGAGAGAGAGAGAGAGAGAGAGAGTGTAGTGCTATAGCTACACAGACCTCGGCTGATGAGGAGTCCAAATAAACCACTCACCTAGGACAGATGGGCTGAGCTGGGCATGTGTGTGTGTGTATGGATAGTGTGATTTCAGGACCGGGGCAGCGCTGACAGCTGGATTAGGTGCCCATGACACAGTGAAGGGGGATCCTGTTAGCTAGGCCCTGCTGAAAGACGATCGTGCCCCTACAGTCAGTATGCGTGGGGAGGGTTGATGGGACTTGGCATGATGCTTAATAAAGCACAACCACTCCTCTTTTCTCATGACTCCCTCTTAATCAATAGAACATGTGTCTTACTAGGAGAGAGAGCGAGAGAGAGGGGAGAGAGAGAGAGGGACAGAGAGAGAGCGAGAGAGAGGGGAGAGAGAGAGAGGGACAGAAAGAGAGAGAGAGGGGGGACTGCATGGAGATTTGACTGGTCAGCATGTCTGTGTGTGTGAGGAGTATGAGGTACGTTTGTGCGTGTGTGCCCCCACTCTCTATCTCTCCGCTCCTGACGTCAGCAGAGCAGGTCAGTCAAGTCTGCCCAGAGCATGTGTGAGCATGGCAGGTATCTTAGAGATGGATGAGAGGAGAGAGAGAGAGACAGTGAGATGGAGGGGTGTGATGATGGGGGTATTTGGTGGGCAAGTCAGGGGTGTCTCTGTTGATTTGTACTGGCTCTCAGCCAACACACCACTGGCCCTGCTGCCGCTGCTCACACAAACAAGACAGACGAGTAATCTTCATCTGTCACCACGGAGATGAGAGCTGGTTCCCTTGAACGGGTCCCTCCAACCGTCAGTCTCCCCCAGAATGTCTCCAATGGAAACTCCCCCAAACCACCACTCCCCTTTACAAAAAATAGGTGTTACCCTGTCCATCTTCCTCAGCTTCAGCATGTTGAAATTGAGACACAGGGAAGTGGAAAGGATGGCTGTGAATAGAAGAGTGTTAGCCTTTGTAGCGCAGTTGCGATACAGTGTGCATGAGACAGAAACATTCAGGGGTGGGAGAGGGGAGGAAGAGGGGAGGAGGTTCAGAGGGGCTGTTCGGGGGTAGGCTTTGCATGTTCAGTACATCAATCAGAGTGTGTTTGGGCGGACGGCGGGTCTGTGTTCCTGTGTGCAGCCTCTTGCCCTGGGGATGGGGATGGGCGGGCCTGGCTCATCAGAGCAGGAGAGGGGCTCTGAGCAGGACTCACGCTAAGCTAATTATAGGGCCCATTGCCTTCAGTAGTATAAATCAGTCTGACCCATTAACAGCCCCATGCACACACACACACACACACACACACCTGAGTGGGACGTTGGCAGGGGTCCACTGCCATACCCTACAGCACCCATCAGACAAGCTACACTATATATACAAAAGTATGTGGACACCCCTTCAAATTAGTGGATTCGGTTATTTCAACCACACCCATTGCTGACAGGTGTATATAATCAAGCACACAGCCATGTAATCTCCATGGACAAAAATTGGCAGTAGAATGGCCTTACTGTGGCACCGTTTTAGAATGACATCTTTCCAACAAGTCAGTTCGTCACATTTCTGCCCCGGTCAACTGCAAGTGCTGTTATTGTGAAGTGGAAACATCTTGGAGCAACAACGGCTCAGCCTCAAAGTTGTAGGCCACACAAGCTCACAGAACAGGACCATTGAGTAGCGTGTACAATTAGTCTGTCCTCGGTTGCAACACTCACTACCGAGTTCCAGACTGCTTCTGGAAGTAACATCAGCACAAGAACTGTTCGTCAGGAGCTTCATGAAATGGGTTTCCATGGCCGAGCAGCTGTACACAAGCCTAAGATTACCATATGCAATGCCAAGCGTCGGCTGAAGTGGTGTAAAGTTAGCTGCCATTGGACTGTGGAGCATTGGAAACGCGTTCTCTGGAGTGATGAATCAAGCTTCACCATCTGGCAGTCCGACGGTCAAATCTGGGTTTGGCGGATGCCAGGAGAACGCTACCTGCCACAATGCATAGTGGCAACTGTAAAGTTTGGTGGAGGAGTAATAATGGGCTGGGGCTGTTTTCCGTGGTTCGGGCCTCTTAGTTCCAGTGAATGGAAATCTTAACGCTTCAGCATACAATGACATTCTAGACGATTCTGTGCTTCCAACTTTGTGGCAACAGTTTGAGGAAGGCCCTTTCCTGTTTCAGCATGACAATGCCCCCGTGCACAAAGCGAAGTCCATACAGAAATGGAACATCTTTGAGATGAATTAGAACGCTGACTGCGAGCCAGGCCTAATCACCCAACATCAGTGCCCAACCTCACTAATGCTCTTATGGCTGTGGAAGCAAGTCCCCGCAGCAATGTTCCAACATCTAGTGCAAAGCCTTCCCAGAAGAATGGAGGCTGTTATAGCAGCAAAGGGGGGACCAACTCCATATTAATGCCCATGATTTTGGAATGAGATGTTCGACAACCAGGTGTCCACATACTTTTGGTCATGTAGTGTACCAGGAAGATAGAGTATCTCTCCTTCCCCTATTCCCTCTGTGTTTTCCTTTTCTGGGAATTAGGTTCAGTATCCCAAAAAGTTATCTGCAGTTCTATGAAACACACCGGCAGCCTCATTGAAGTAGAGCCATTTTGCCACTGACAGCTTCCCTGTGGTGGTAGAATCTGGCCATCATGCTGGCTCTCACAGCACCCAACCGGCAGTTTGCTTTTGCTGCAAATAGACAGCCATGTTGGATCAGCCCGTTGATGAGATGCCGTCAGTCCGTGACACTGCACTCATTGACAGTATTTTGCTAATGCTGTGACCTCTAGAGCCGGGCATGGTAGCTAGCCAGTCTGAAAGGGTTTATCCTCTTCCCTCCTCCCTTAAAGCAAGCGCAGAACCTCTTTGCATTTAATGAGCTGGGAATAGGTGCCAGAGAGACAAGTGCACCATCTCTCATTTGCATACATGTCCATGTCCAAAGAGCCAGAGCCATTTCAGCGTCTTCTGTCACCTTTAAAGGGATAGTTTGGGATTTTGGCTGAACTCCTGGATACCATTTTTATGCCTTTGTGTCCAGTATGAAGGAAGTTAGAGGTAGTTTTGCGAGCCAATGCTAACTAGCATTATCACTAGCTGTACCCAAAGACTTCCAGTCTTTGTGCTAAGCTAGTTAGCCTTTCTCTCGAAACTACTTCTTAACTTCCTTCATACAGGACGCAGAGACATAAAAATGGTATCAATGAGTTTGGGGAAGTAGATAAATGATCCCTTTAACTAAGCACATTCAACTGAGTTTTTTCCAGGACATATCAGAAGCCTGCCAGACCCAAGTAGTTAATCTGAAACTGTTCTTTATTAAATATAGTAGCCTATTATTGAGCCCCGTTCTAATAACAGTGTACAGTTTCACCGTCCTCAGCAGTATCTGACACCCATTGGGGATTAGTGAGCTCAGCTTTCCTAAAGCAACATTGGGCTTCGCAGGTGAAGTGGAGATGCCATTAGGTGCTGTTTGTTTTGGGATTAGCTCAGGCAATATTCACAAGTCAGAGCAAACCTTATCTTGGCCACATACAAGAACATTTTTCCTGGAGTCAAAATATACACATTCGGTCCTAGGTACTACTACTCGATCCCGCCACTAACTATATTTTAGATTCTCATGTTTTCTCTACTTAACCTTCAGTATCGTTTTTGACTAAATGTTTTCTTGTCATTTTTGGAAACAGGGCTTTCCTGTCTTAACTAGGCTACTGAGTTCCTCTCCTTATCAACTCATGTTGCCCATTAATCTCTTATTTATGTTTTGTAGAAATCTGTCTTTCTCTAAATTGGTCTACTAGGTGTTCCAATCAGTTATGTTCAACAGAGAATCCTGAGTATGAGTTTAAAGTTGGTCTATGACATGTTTATGAACCGTCTATGAAACTCCAACTGTGTACCGTCTCATAACCTGTCACTGGTCTGATGGATAACTATAATGTCTTGACACGTGCTTAGTATTGTGGAAATGAAGTCTGAATGGGTATGATGAAAAAGCAATATGCCCTGAATACATGACATCACCCTGTTGTGTATTTCTCCATTGTATGTAGCCTCTTCTCAACCCACCCGTCATATCTTCACTGTCTACTGTTTCTCTCTTTAGCCTCCGTTCTGCTCTTTAGATATGCGTGCCAGTCAGTAGGTTAACACCCCTCCCCTGCCCCCGCCCCGCCTCTCTTTTCTCCCACTGTATATTTTTGTTTTACCCAGAAACCTGTGCGGTGAACAATGGCGGCTGTGACCGGACGTGCAAGGACACGGCTACAGGGGTACGCTGCAGCTGCCCCGTGGGATTCACCCTGCAGCCAGACGGCAAGACCTGCAAAGGTCAGTGTATAGGTGTGTGTGTGTCCGTGTGGCCCTACTGTCCCCTACTGTCCCCTACTGCTCTCCTCTATCTTCTTTACTTCCCCCTCCCTCTCTCCATGTGACGAGCGGCTTTTACGCATGCCTTGATAGCACCCCACCCTTTAGTGTGCTCGTTTCATCTTAAGAACACACTGCTAGTGCTGTTAACAATGGAGGCACATTCCGTATCAGCACTCAACCGTATTTGGCAAATGTAACGCTATATGGGCAAGTTATGTGGTATTGAACGGTACTGAGTTGAGAGGATCCTATGCGGAGGTGTTCCAGGGGTCTGGTATCTGTGGCTGGTATGAGTGGTATCTGAGTGATCTTGGGCCAAGACCAACCAACCCTGCGGCACGAAGTTCACTTCCCCTCCTCGCATGGAGGAGAGAGAGACTCCGGTCTCCGGCGCGGTCACTGGCAGGGCTGCTGTTGTTGTTGTTGATGTTGCCGCCAAACGTTTCCACTTCCCAAATTCCGCCTGTGATGTCAAAGACGGCGACCCAGGCCCTACCGGGCTGCCACACAGACACAGTGAAATTGACTTTTTTTCTAGCAGATAGTTGATTGAGGCTTGTCCCTAAACAAACAGGACCGTTGATGGTTCTGACCCCAGGGTCACCTGAAGGGAAAATACAGTGGTTCATGTGGAGCTGTGTTGTTGGTTTCAGGGATCGTTGATGTGTCTGAGGAACAGCGACACTGCGGTCTGGCTTGCATGAGACACACTTGGGTGCATCTCAAGCGTATCGTGGCTACTTTCTCTCCTCGTCTCCTAATCTCCTTTCCTTCATCTGCACTGATCGGAAAGTAGAGACTGGGGAAGAGAAAACAAAAGGGCTGAGAGTTTTCCTCGGGCTGTTGAGATGAGTTGGTTCACATCAGAATAGTTGAAGAAGAGCTACACTGAGGATGTGGGGAGTGCTGTTACATCGCTGCTCAACCTATTCTGCCAACATGTGACAAGACATGTTTGAGGAGGGGAACTGCTGTAGGAGTCGCCATAGCAATGACTTGTAGGTTACATGGCGGCGACTCTTCGTGTGTGTGTGTGTGTGTGTGTGTGTGTGTGTGTGTGTGTGTGTGTGTGTGTGTGTGTGTGTGTGTGTGTGTGTGTGTGTGTGTGTGTGTGTGTGTGTGTGTGTGTGTGTGTGTGTGTGTGTGTGTGTGTGTGTGTGTGTGTGTGTGTGTATTTCGTGTCAAGAAGTTTGAGAATGTGGCATGTAAGTGTGAAATACTGGACCCGGGGCTGTCTGGCTGGTAGGCAGACGACGCGACGGCAAACTTTGAGCTGTTTGAACAGTGAGGCCCACGCTGCACTGTCTCTCTCTTTGTCTCTCACACACATATAGTACCCACACACAGACCCACACAGCGCCACCCAGCTGTATAGTGGGGAGACACAACAGAGGGTGGTTACAGAGAGCATTACTACCTACCACCATCCAGCATAGAGAATAGGCATATCGTTCATTCTCAGTTGTCATGTCAGCTCTTTAGTTGAAGTGAGGCAGAGCATGGGGACAGTTTTGTTTGGACATATTATATCAGAGGCATTATAATGGCGAGTGAAACCAGTTGATAATGATATATCGTAGAATCCTCTATGGCAACACCATTGTCTGCAAACAAGGTGAGCTGTGACTGGAAGGGTCCAGCCCTGCGTTGGATGTGAGAAAACATCTAGTCTCTCTGGCGCTCCGATGTCAAGTTCAAACCCCAGCAGCTTGTGTGAACAACTTCCACTCCCGTCTGTCTCCCGTCTGCCTTTGATTTGTGTGCTTAACAGGACAACCAAGCCTTTATGGTGCAGGAAAATGAAAAGTTAGCCTCTCCTGTGTTTTCCGGGGGCGAGTTGAGTGGAGAAGATGGATAGGGCTGCAGTCCAGCTGTGCACCGCCCAGATAATTTGGCTGAGTTTGGCCCCTGGGCTCCATAAATCCACCAGTGATTGACCTGATCTGAGCTGGAGCTGAGAGACAGCACCACATCCATCACCCATCACCATCCATCAGCTGGGCATGAAGTGGTAGAGGGTGGAGGGATGGAGCAGGAAAACATGGAGAGAGCCATCTGCCACTGACTGCAAACACACACACACCTACTTGCATGATAGACATGCACATGCAGGCACGGTGCATATACACACATGTGCATGCACGCACAAGTTGACCATACACTCGTCAGCAATCAATACACACATCCACTCTGAGTACACATCCACACTGACTACACACAAAAGCACACACTCAAACATATCAGGAAGGGAAACTATAAACTCTGAACTCCTCTCCAGTCTCCACCCAGCCAGCATTACTTCTGTCTGTCCCCGTCCGGGACAGATCATCTCCCACTGCACCTAGTCAGTCAGCCAGGGGTTTTATTGATCATTAAAGAGATTTTATTCAGACCACCTGTCCCACCTTGTCGCCATGCTACCCCCTGCCTGGACCAAAGCGTCTTGTAACCTTTGTAACAGCACACACACATCTCCTGATCTGTGACAGGTTAAAAGGGCTGACAGGGTCTTGGCTAAGCTAGCTGATATCACAGCTGAGCTGACCACAGGAGTGTAGTGTGTGACTGTGCCCTAATGTCGAATATTGAAGATAGTCATGTGTTATAGCAAATCGGGTTGTGCCAGTGGTGTGTTGTAACGTGCAGATAGGCCCAGGGGGTAGAGGTGTTTTTATAGCATAGAGATAGTGGGTAGTGATGTGTTGTTAATGTAGATAGAGTATTGTAGACAGCAGTTTGTGGTTTTGTGAGGTTAGTTGTTAGCTGGGAGGTAAATGTCATGCTGTGAGGTACTGTAGACAGTAGACTGCTCTGTCTCTCTGCTCTGTCTCTCTGTGTGCCAGACCCGGTGGGACCTGCATCATCCTGCCCCCCCCTAACATAATCATTTCAATATAAACTATTTAGGGCATGTTTAAATCCCAGGCGTCTGATAAACAGCCTTTCATCTGCGCTGACAGACGAGACGGTTCCCTAACTCCACGATGACAGACGTGCCAATGGAAGGAGGCGTTTTTATCACATGGCTCTCCTGCGGACGGAGGGAGAGACGGAGGGGAGAGGGGGAGAGGCGGAGGGAAGAGAGGGAGAGGCGGAGAGGCGGAGAGGGAGAGGGAGAGACGGAGGGAAGAGGGAGAGACGGAGGGAAGAGAGGGAGAGGCGGAGGGAAGAGAGGGAGAGGCGGAGAGAGAGGGAGAGACGGAGGGAAGAGAGGGAGAGGGAGAGGCGGAGGGAGAGACTGAGGGAAGAGAGGGAGAGGCGGAGAGAGAGAGGGAGAGGCGGAGAGAGAGAGAGGGAGAGACGGAGGGAAGAGAGGGAGAGGCGGAGGGAGAGAGGGAGAAGAAAAGTGATTTTGTGAACAGTTTCCAGATGTTTGATTAGAAGGTGCGTATCGGGGGTGGATGAGTTGTGTGTGTGTGTGTGTGTGTGTGTGTGTGTGTGTGTGTGTGTGTGTGTGTGTGTGTGTGTGTGTGTGTGTGTGTGTGTGTGTGTGTGTGTGTGTGTGTGTGTGTGTTTACACGTTTGCATTATGTGTGTGTGTGTGTGTGTGTGTGTGGTCGGTGCAGGGAGACTGAGCTGCTCAGTTGTACAGTGTGTGTATGGGCACCTGAGACACGTCCCCACTGGCCTGCATTCCTCTCCCCAGTACCAGCGAAAGCCTGAACACACACACACACATCCAGTAATCCAATCAAAGAGCCATTACAGTAGTCACTTAACACAGACAAGGAGAAACCAGGTGATAGGCTACAAGCTCGTTGGGTTATAAGGGGACATATTTTATGTGGCTAAGCTAATCTCAGTAAATCAACTGTATCATAGTCAGCAACACCTTTGATTCTCACCCTCACTTTCCCACCTACCACTCCCACTGGCTTTTTGTCATAGCTTCACTATCCCTTTGTGTCCTCAAGAGACTGGAAGCTACTGTACGGAGTCGCTTCCCCATAAACTCCTCCTCTAGCCCCACTCGTCCAGACAGAAAGCCTCCAGAAAGTGCCAACGCTCTCAACAGCCCACTGTATTAACATGTCAGGCCCAGTAATCTCCACAATAACACTCCTATCTCCATCACCTTACATGACTCAGCCTGGCCCAGCTCCGGCCCTCAACCGTTCCGGCTCTCCCTCCGTCAGGCCGGCGTCGGCCCTGCCTGCTGTTTTATTTTACTGTTGTGTTGCTCTTTACAGGAGTTGCTCTTGGCCCAGATGCGGCCCATAGAGCCTCTGTTATTAGACGGAGGAGAGTCTTTAGGGACAAAGCAAACAGACCGGGCCGTTTAAGTCCTCTGATAAATACACGGCCGGCTCTGGCCCGAGCTGCCCGCCGTCTCCCAAATTAGCAGCCCGAGGTGGTCACACTGAGGTAAACTGCATTTTATGAACAGTAGATCCCCCTTCTCCCGTCCCCAAATTATTTGGACAGGTTCGGGTTTCCACAAACGTATTACGTTTAATTGCTTTTTACTGTAAATATTTTGTAGAACCACACAGTTTTCCCGAGGTGCGTACCAAGGCTACCCGAGCGCTCAGAGATAAGCCTGCAGCAGCAGCCAAAGAGCTTCCACATTCCTCCTCTCTCTCTCACTCACTCTCTCACTCTCTCTCCAATGGCTGCGGTTCATGTTACAATACAACCTTTATTTCTTCTTCTCTTTCTTTATTTCTGTCTTGTTTGCTGCCTCTCCCTCTTTCCGTTCTCCATCTACTATGCTTCTACACCTGCATTGCTTGCTGTTTGGGGTTTTAGGCTGGGTTTCTGTACAGCACTTTGTGACATCAGCTTATGTAAGAAGAGCTTTATAAATACATTTCATTGATTGATTGATGCTATCTTTTATCTTTTGAGAGGACTATTATCGACTCAGAAGCATCTTATGCAACAATGACCTTCTAGTTGATCCCTCTGAGATTTACTTCCTGTATTGAGGGCAAGGGCCAGAGGTCAACGTTCAGCCATATTCTCATTACCGGTCGATTATTTATCCTACACTGTTGTTAATTACAAACGATCCTAATCGTCTGTTGAACCCCAAACCACCATCACAAGGCTTTTCCTCTGCATCAGCTCAGGGCTCAGGTTAACTTAGCAGTAACACTGGGTTCTGCTCTCATATCTCATATAGTGTTGGATTTCTCACTGCTAACACAGCTCCTAGTGCTGCCTTGGGCCTACAACCTCCTATCCTAAGAGGAGCAAGGAGCAGTAAGCCAGTGCGTTTGTTTCTCTTGGCCCAGGCTGATGTTAGCCCTTCCCATTTGGCGCTCCGCCTTCCCAGCAGCAGTTGTGTGCCCAGTCAGCCAGTCAATCAGCCAGTCAGTTAGCCAGTCAGTCAGTTATCCAGTTAGTCAGCCAGTCAGTCAGTCAGCCAGTAGACAGCCAGTCAGTCAGCCGGTAGACAGTCAGTCAGTCAGCCAGTAGACTGTCAGTACCCAGTCAGCCAACCAACCAGCCAGTCAGTCAGTCAGCGAGTAAGCCAGACAGCCAGTAGACAGTTAGCCAGTCAGTCAGTCAGTCAGCCAGTAGACAGTCAGCCAGCCAGTCAGTCAACCAGCCATTCAGGCAGATGGCTGTAATAGATGGTAATGAGCTGCTAATGGCTGGTTATCTTCAGGGAGCAGGAGGGCGCAGAATGGACCTATTGATCGCAGATGAAGCAGGGTATCGATCGAACCAGTGGTAATTGTCAAACAGGGATGGGAGATTGATGGAAGATGGGTATGGGTGTGGGTGTGGGTGTGTGTGTGTGTGTTTGTATACGTTGACAGATTACACCCCTGTTCTCATGTCCAGATTCTTAGAGAGATTAAAATGATCACGGTGAGAAAGGAAGAGAGAGACAGAGATGGTAACAAAAAGAGGTATCTGAAATGAGAGGCAGATACAAGAGATACGGGGTGAGCGAGAGATAGATCAGTGGGTGTAGAGAGTGGAAGATTGAATGAGTGAAAGAGTGAGTGACTGAGAAGGATGGAACATGAGACGTCCCCATTCCTTATCCGCTCCATTCATTGCTCTCATTTCCTTTCCATCCCTCTCTCCCTCCCCAGGTCTCCTCTACCCCTCGAGTGAGATCCTCATGGTACATCATATGTAGGAGAGCCTTAATGAGCTATGCCCTCGTTAATAGAGGCCTAACCACCAGCTTGCCCCTGGCAGCCCAGATGTGTGTGCAATGCAATCACAGAGGTGCTCTCTCTCAATTCAATATCAAGTTAAGGGCTTTATTGGCATGGGAAACATATGTTAACATTGTCAAAGCAAATTAAGTAGATAATAAACAAAAGTGAAATAAACAATAACAATATACAATAAACATTGCACTCACAGAAGTTCCAAAATAATTAAGACATTTCAAAGGTCATATTATGTCTATATACAGTGTTGTAACGATGTGCACATAATTAAAGTACAAAAGGGAAAATAAATAAACATAAATATGGGTTGTATTTACAAAGGTGTTTATTCTTCACTGGTTGCCCTTTTCTTGTGGCGACAGGTCACAAATCTTGCTGGAATTTCACCCAGTAGATATGGGAGTTTATCAATATCGGGTTTGTTTTTCGAATTCTTTGTGGATCTGTCTAATCTAAGGGAAATATGTGTCTCAAATATGGTCATACATTTGGCAGGAGGTTAGGAAGTGCAGCTCAGTTTCCACCTCATTTTGTAGGCAGTGTGCACATAGCCTGTCTTCTCTTGAGAGCCAGGTCTGCCTATGTTGGCCTTTCTCAATAGCAAGGCTATTCTCACTGAGTCTGTACATAGTCAAGGCTTTCCTTAAGTTTGGGTCAGTCACAGTGGTCAGGTATTCTGCCACTGTGTACTCTCAGTTTAGGGCCAAATAGCATCCTAGTTTGCTTTGTTTTATTGTTCATTCTTTCCAATGTGTCAAGTGGCTGGGACCGCGGATTGTCCCGGGTTTGTGGCTGTCTAGATCCCTGCTGTTTGTTGTTTTCAATTTTCCCCGTAACCTGCCCTGTCTGGAACTGCAAGGAGTAACAGCCTAACATACGTTGCTTGCTACCATGACAAAGACCAAAGCCGGCGGGAGTACCGTTGAGGACAGTGCCAGTGGTGTCTCTCTATCACACGTGAAGGATCTTTTAAATGAACATAAAGAGACCTACAAGCAGTTGTTACAACAACAAGAAAATAGTTTCAAGTGTTTTGTCCAAATACTTGTGGATTCTACTAATAAAAGAATGGACGACCTGACCAGAGAGGTCCAGGACCTGAAGAACAGTTTGCAGTTCTCTCAGGGTCAGCTCGACGAGTTGAAACAGGAGAACGGCAAGATGACAGCAATCTGTAAGTCATTAAGAGAGGACATCAGTTGTGTGTGTGAATCCATAATAATAATGACAGATAAATCAGACTATCTCGAGGGACAATCAAGGCGGAACAACATGGTTGTGGATGGAATTGCAGAATCTCCACATGAGACCTGGACGGAGTCTGAGGACAAAGTGAGGGAAAAGATCTCTGAGAAATTGAAGATGGACCACAGGAAGATTGAAGTGGAGCACGCCCACAGGACTGGAAAACCCACCACCGGCCCAGTTGATAGGCCCAGGCCGATAGTGGTCAAGTTCCGGAGGTTCAACGACAAGGTAGCTGTTCTGGAAAGAGCCAGGAACTTGAGAGGAACGTATGTCTTCCTCAAAGAGGACTATCCTGAAGCTGTGCGCCAGAAGAGGAAAGAACTGATCCCAGCCATGAAAGCTGCCAGAGCACGTGGGGACATTGCGTACATCCGCTACGACAGACTCATTGTCCCCCCTCCCTCCCAGAAGCCTGGAAGGGATGAGAGAGCCAAGCCTATGGGTTTGTAGCCTCAACCCCGCAGCACACACACACCAATTGATTAATGGTCAGGTCGTCCATTCAGCAGCGTGATAAGGAGGACTGGACATGGGAGGACATCCTGAATGGGAAAGGATCCTGGACGTGGGAGGAGATCCTGGCGGGAAAGGATCGCCTGCCGTGGGATCAGGTGGAAGCAGCGAGGAAGGCGGAGGCAGCGAGTAAAAGGGCCCAGGATTACACAGGGTCACGGATGCTACGAAAGACTGGGAGGCCGCAGAGCCAGCGCAGGTAATCCTGGGCCGCAGAGACGCACTGGCTGGATGCCCACTCTAGCCCGGCCGATGCGGGGAGCTGGAATGTAGCGCACCGGGTTGTGAACACACACTGTAGACACCGTGCGCTACATCGCGTAACACGGTGCCTGACCAGTACCACGCTCCCTACGGTAAGCACGAGGAGTTGGCTCAGGTCATCAACCTGACTCAGCCAATCTCCTCGTGTGCCTCCCCCCCAAAAAAATTGGGGAGTGGCCTCCCAGTCTTTCGTAGCATCCGTGATCCTGTGTAATCCTGGGCCCTTTTACTCGCTGCCTCCGCCTTCCTCGCTGCTTCCACCTGATCCCACGGCAGGCGATCCTTTCCCGCCAGGATCTCCTCCCACGTCCAGGATCCTTTCCCATTCAGGATGTCCTCCCATGTCCAGTGCTCCTTATCACGCTGCTTGGTCCGTTTGTGGTGGGTAGTTCTGTCATGATCGTCGTCAGGGTGGAAATGACAGGACCAAGGTGCAGCGTGGTGAGCGTACATTTTCCCCTTATTTTTAAATGTCGCCAACAAAACAAGAAACAACAAAACGAACGTGAAGCTCTGTAAGGCTATACAGGCATTAACGAAGACAACTACCCACAACAGAGGTGAAAAAAACAGACTGCCTAAGTATGATTCCCAATCGGAGACAACGATCGACAGCTGTCCCTGATTGAGAACCATACCAAAACATAGAAACAGAAAACATAGAAATAAAGAAACTAGAATGCCCACCATAGTCACACCCTGGCCTAACCAAAATAGAGAATAAAAGCCTCTCTATGGACAGGGAGTGACAGTGGTTGCAGGTTCACTTGGCACATCTAAAGCCTTTTCTTTTGGGGTGTTGCTATAGGCCACCAAGTGCTAACAGTCAGTATCTAAATAATATGTGTGAAATGCTTGTGTATGTGATGTAAACAGAGAGGTCTACTTTCTTGGGGACCTGAATATTTACTGGTTTTCATCAAGCTGTCCACTCAAGAGGAAGCTTCTTACTGTAACCAGTTCCTGTAATCTGGTTCAGGTTATTAATCAACCTACCAGGGTGTTTACGAACACTACAGGAACAAGATCATCCACATGTATCGATCACATTTTTACTAATGCTGTAGGGCTGTGGTCCACAGCTACTGTATATCCGTACCCATTGGATGCAGTGATCACAATATATCCAGGAATGCCAAAGTTCCAACAGCTGGCCCTAAAATAGTGTATAAGAGATCGTACAAAAGATTTTGCTGTGACTTTTATGTGGATGATGTTAAAAATATTTGTTGGTCTGATGTGATTAATGAGGAGCATCCAGACGCTGCACTTGATGAATTAATGAAATTGCTTCTTCCAATTATTGATAAACATGCACCTGTTAATAAATTGACTGTTAGAACTGTTAAGGCTCCATGGATTGATGAGGAATTGAAAAACTATATGGTTGAAAGAGATTGGGCAAAAGGAGTGGCTAATAAGTCTGGCTGTACATCTGACTGGCTTACTTAATGCAAATTGGAGAAATCATGTGACTAAACTCAACGAAAAGAAGAATACACTTTATTATAAAGCCAAGATCAATGACATAAAGAATGATGGGAAAAAAACTTTTACCGTACTTTAAATGAAATTATGGGCAGAAAGACAAATTCAACTCCATTTTTCATTGAATCAGATGGCTTATTCATCACAAACCATTTGATGTTGCCAATTATTTTAATGATTATTTCATTGGCAAAGTGGGCAAACTTAGGCAGGAAATGCCCACGACAAACAGTGAGCAATTATATTAATGTATAAAAAAACTAATAATGAAAGAAAAGCATTGCCAGTTTGAATTTTGTAAAGTTAGTGTAGGAGAGGTGGGAAAACTATTGTTAACTATTAATAATGGTAAACCTCCTGGCATTGACAACTTAGATTGAAAGCTACTGAGGATGGTAGCTGACTATAGCCACTCCTATATGTCATATTTTGTATCTGAGCATAGAGGAAAGTCTTTGTCCTCAGTCCTGGAGGGAAGCCAAAGTAATTCCGCTACCCAAGAGTGGTAAAGCGGCCTTTACTGGTTCTAACAGAAGACCTATAAGCTTGCTGCCAGCTCTTAGCAAACTGTTGGGGAAAATTGTGTTTGACCAAATACAATGCTATTTCTCTGTAAACAAATTAACAACAGACTTTCAGCATGCTTATAGAGAAGGGCACTCATCATGTGCTGACACAAATGCCAAAAAATGCCACACAATTGACACCACACTCCAAAAAGCAAGTTCTGCAGGCTCTAGTTTTGTCTAATCTTGATTATTGTCCAGTCGTGTGGTCCAGTGCTGCAAGGAAAGACCTAGTTAAGCTGCAGCTGGCCCAGAACAGAGCGGCACATTTAGCTCTTCGTTGTAATCAGAGGGCTGATATAAATACTATGCAGCCAGTCTCTCTTGGCTCAGAGTTGAGGAGAGACTGACTGCATCACTTCTTCTTTTTATAAGAAACATTAATGTGTTGAAAATCCCAAATTGTTTGCATAGTCAACTTACACACAGCTCTGACACGCACACTTATCCCATCAGACATGCCACCAGGGGTCTTTTCACAGTCCCCAAATCCAGAACAAATTCAAGAAAGCGTACAGTATTATATAGAGCCCTTATTGCATGGAACTTCCTTCCATCTCATATTGCTGAAATAAACAGTAAACCTGGTTTCAAAACACAGATAAAGCAACACCTTGCGGCACAACGCCTCTCCCCTATTTGACCTAGATAGTTTGTGTGTATACATTGTGACTACTGTCAACACGTAGGCTACGTGTGCCTTTTTTAAAATGTATGTACTGTCCTTGAGCTGTTCTTGTCTAATGATGTTCTGTATTATGTCATTCTGTATTATGTGTCATGTTTTGTGTGGACCTCAGGAAGAGTAGCTGCTGCTTTTGCAACAGCTAATGGGGATCCTAATAAAATACCAAATACCAAAGTAATTATCTTTTTGTTTTCTCGTGATTTGGTTGGGTTTAATTGTGTTGCCCTCCTGGGGCTCTGTGGGGTCTGTATGTGTTTGTGAACAGAGCCCCAGGACCAGCTTGCTTAGGGGACTCTTCTCCAGGTTCATCTCTCTGTAGGTTGATGGCTTTGTTATGGAAGGTTTGGGAATCGCTTCCTTTTAGGTGGTCTCTCTCTGTCTCCCTCTCTCCATTGAAGTGGACAGATCAAGATGGATGCTGCTCTCCTAGCATGTCTTATTCACACTTCACCCGACCACTCTATCTCTTCCTCTCCGTCCCACTCCCCTGTCTCACTTCCCACTCCCCTGTCTCACTTCCCACTCCCCTGTCTCACTTCCCCCTTCCTGTCACTCTGCTTTTCTCACTATCTCTTTGTTTCTCCTCTTTCTCTCTCTCTATATCTCTTCCTCTCTCACACACTCTTTCTATATCTCCCTCTCTCACACATACAGACATACACACTCCCTCTCTCTCATTTACACACACAATTTCTCTCTCTCACACACACAGTCTTTTATCATTTCAAGATGTGTGGATGCTTAATGTATTTATTTAAGCTTGAAGCTTATTTAAGGGCTATTAAAGGTAATTATATAGGCCATTATTGGGCTCAGGCTTCCACCGAGTGGCCATTAAGTGTGGGGAAATGTGGTGGCTATGCTATGCCAGTGGTAATGGCTGCCAGACTTATTGAATAATTAGGGATCTTTGTCTGTGTTGGGGAAGTTTGGGCCGGGTAGGTGGGTTGCGATAGTGTTATACCTTCTGTAGACTTGTCTGGGAGGGACGGCAGGGGAGGTGTGTGTGTGTATGTGAGAGAGAGAGATGTGGGGAGGGGGGGGTACATTCTTAGAAAAAAGGGTTCCAAAAGTGTTCTTCGGCTGTCCCCATAGGATAATCCTTTTTGGTTCCAGGTAGAACCCTTTTGGGTTCCTTGTAGAACCCTCGGTTATAGCTAGCACCTTAGAGAGAGAGAATGTGTGTGTGAGAGAGAAGGTAGCCATCCCTCCTGTTTGAGATAGAGATGAGATCTGCTGCCGGCATGCCAAAGAAACGGAACTGGGAAATAGCCGTGATTTGATTTAAAATACCCAGAGATTCTACTGCAGGGTAGAACTGCCTGGGAGAACACAGCATGAGCGAGATGAGAGGAAGAAATGAACAGAAAGTAGAGGAGATGGAAAGGGGGAGTAGAGAGGACAGAATAGAGAGAAAGAGGTCTTCTCTCTAAGAAAGCAAAAGTCAAAAAGCAAATGATGAGGAAAGAGGAGAGAAAGAAAGCAAGTGATTCTGTTAGTGTTGACAGCTCAGCTTTCGATGAGGTCATTGCATGAGAGCACAGCTTTCGATGAGGTCATTGCTTGAGAGCACAGCTTTCGATGAGGTCATTGCTTGAGAGCACAGCTTTCGATGGGGTCATTGCTTGAGAGCACATATTTGTCTTAATTTATCTGACTTGGCTCGTTGCACGGTGGACTGATTATTGTAGACATGCAATATCTGACCGTCCTCCTTCTCTTGGTCTTTCCTCCCCCTCCCTCCTGTTTTTTCTCTACCCCTTTCAATCTACCCTCTCTTTTTCTTCCAGTCACCTCTCTTCCTCTCCCTTCTCCCCCCTGTCCTCCTTCCCCCTCCTCCCCCCCACTCCTGTCTTAGTTGAGTCCTCCCTGTGGTGTCTTGCTTGACTGACTCTCTGACTCAAAGGCTTAGGTGTTAATCCCCAGCAGTTTTCATCACTTAGAGCACCAATCAAAAAGGGCTTAGCCCGTGTAATCTGCCATGCTATTGTCCTCTTCCTCCTCCCTCCACTCTTCCACTTTCCTCTTCTTTTATTTCCCTTTCTCCCTCCTCTTAATACTCCCTCCTTTGCTTTCTCTTCCGTCTCTTCCTCCTCCCTCTACCCTTCCACGTTCCTCCTCTTTCTTCACCTACTTTTCTCCTCCTCCACTAAATCTACCTTTTCCACCTCCACTTTCTTTTTCATCTCTTCCTCCTCCTCTTTCCTTTCCTCCTTCCCTCCCTTGTTGAGTGTGGCATTGGCAATCCTCCAAGGAGGGAAATATACCCAATGACCCTCTCCAGGGTTCGGCTGAGGGCACATAGTTAGAAAGAGGAAGGGGTGAGGAGAGAGAAGGGATGGGGTTAGGGAGGATGTAGCGTGACATCAGATCACACCAGGCTGGAGGATTGGCACTGCATGCACAGCCCCAGGGGATCCGGCTCGCTTGTTATTCCTGATCTACATCTCTGGATCGTCTCACACACCTGGGCCTTTATTCCTCAAGGATTCAGGAAGACCTAGTCACATGGGCAGTAGGAGGGGGGAGGGAGGGGTAGATGGAATTATGGGAAAGTCCATCAAACCCCTGGATGGTGTAAGCCTTTAGGGGAGAGGAGGGAGGGGGGGAGGTTTTCAATTATGTATTCATTCAACACCCCCCCCCCTCCCTCTCTCTCTCTCTCTCTCTCTCTCTCTCTCTCTCTCTCTCTCTCTCGGTCTCTCTCTGTGTGTCTCTCTGACTCTCTCTTTCTCTCTCTCCCTCTCTCTCTGTGTGTCTCTCTGACTCTATCTCTCTCTCTCGGTCTCTCTCTGTGTGTCTCTCTGACTCTTTCTCTCTCTCTCTCTCTCTCTCTCTCTCTCTCTCTCTCTCTCTCTCTCTCTCTCTCTCTCTCTCTCTCTCTCTCTCTCTCTCTCTCTCACTGTCTCTGCCCTCTTCTCTAAGTCCTTGCATGGTGGGCTAGACAGTGTTGTGTACAGAAGTAGCAGTAGCAGCAGGCTGTTCCATTAGTTCCAGGTAAAGAGCGTGTCATAGGATCAGCCAGTAGAGGCTAGTGGAGGATCCCTCTCAACAAGCCCCCTGAGCCTGTACCATGCTGTCTGCTGCTGAGCACCGTGAAACTACCATTACACTTGATACCATCACATACACAAGTGCACACAAACGCAAGAGCGTGCACACACGTATACACACACATGGCCATGCGCGCGCACACACACACACACACACACACACACACACACCGTGCGCCCAGACACACACATGCCAAGAGGAAGAGAAAGAGAGAGAACGAAATCAATAGAAAGACAGAATAATGAAACTGCATAAAGAAATGGTATTCAGCAGGAAAAAAAACCCTGGTGAATGAGACTTCAGTCATTGTATCAGAGATCTGAAAGAATGAAAAGAAAGAGTGAATAAATAAGAGAATGAAAGAGGCAGGTGAGGCCTTCGGGGAACAGCGATGGGACTCCCATAGGTTTGTTTGCTCTGGGATAATATCTTCCTGGTGTTGTGACAATATGTTTGTGACTGAGGGCGGCTGCCCCACACCGACACCCTGGCACTGCGGTTACGACTTGTTGTGTGGATGGAAACCTACTTTACCACCACAACGCAGCACAGCCAGTGTTCATGTTGTCTTTCAGGCCTGCCAACTCCTGGCTTCTTCCTGTTAGCACAAATAAGAGCATTAGGAAAAGCCCACTTCTCTCTGACTCTCCCTGTCTCACCCTTACTCTCACCCCGACTGCCCCCCCCCTCGTCCATAAAGACTCTTACAGAGGCTTAGAATAGATTTCCAAGGCATTAGTGAAGCCTTTTATTGGCCTGTTGTCTGCCAATTTGGAGATCTCCATCCCAGCACGGCAGTGGCTGTGTGGGAGAGACTGCTAAAGGGGGACCACTTTAGCACGGCAGAGTTCTTTACTGGGTGTGTGTCTGTGGGTGTGTGTGTGTGTAAAAACTCTATTCAAGTCGACCAGTATTGCCTATTGCTTTAGTGCAGGTATTCCCAAACTAGGGTACTTGTTTTAAAAAATAGTTTTAACTTTTTCAAACAGTCCATTTATATTTTCCAACTGGGCTATACATTTGGGTGAGGTTTTTCTCTCGTCTGAGTAGCCTCGTTTCACTGCCAAAAATACAATTAAACCATCTGTTGTTCAGTGAAATTACAGCACAATGTCAAATACAGGTAGCCTAGTCAAATAATTAACATCCAATCACATTAACCGTTACTCTCTCGCGGGAATACCACTAACGGTCCATATGTAGCCAAACGTAGCTGCTGCTCATTCCGTTTGCTCGAAAATTGATAAATGGTTCAAAATGGTAAGGCCCGCGTCCATAGAGACACATACCAACTCTACTACCAGCAGTACTACACCTGCACCTGTCGACGACACACGTTGTTCTGCTTCCACGAGCACATCAATGCTAGCATCAGTAATTCTACATTTGTTGTTAGCCCAGCTAGCATGGACACTGACAGTTGTGACTCTGATGCAGCCGAAGAGCTACTGCACCTTACCCGGGAAGGCACCAAACAACAGACAGGGACGTTGGACCATCGAAGTGGCGCAAATATATTATGAGAACTACATTGATTGTTCACTTATATTAGGAGTAGTGCCTTTCCTCAGCCACAGTGTGTTATATGTGCAAAAGTACTATCTCACAACTCAATGAAACCTTCACTCTTGCGCAGATATTTAGAAACTGTGATGCCCTGACTTTAGTTATATTTGTTTTCTTATTTTTTGGTTAGGTCAGGTTGTGACAAGGGTGGTTTGTTTAGTTTTTGTATTGTCTAAGGGTTTTTGCTCTAGGGGTATGTAGGTTTATGGTGGCTGGAGTTTTTTGAGCGAGAATTAAGATGACTTTCAAGAAGTAAGACATAAAAGCAGCAGATACCATTAATAAGAAAGGGCTAGAAGCGTCTTATATGGTGAGCTACCGAGTAGTTAGGACACTATTGTGGAGGACTTAATTCTTCCTGCTGCTGCAGATATGGCTGGGACAATGCTGGGGGAAAAGGCCAAAAAAGCTATACAGACAATGCCTTCATTAAACAACACTGTTTCACGACGCATCAGTGACATGGCAGGAGATGTTTTGAAAAAATTATTGCTTCGCATACAAGCCAGTGAATTCTATGCGTTACAGCTGGATGAGTCAACAGACATAGCGGGCCTGGCACAGCTCCTGGTATATGTTCGCTACGTTTATGGGAGCTCAATTAAGGAAGACATCCTCTTCTGCAAACCACTGGAAACCAGGACAACAGGAGAGGATATTTTTAAAGTGCTGGACAGCTTTGTGACATCAAATGGACTTTTGGTATCTGTATTGATGGCGCAAAAGCCATGACAGGGAGACATAGTGGAGTGGTAACGTGCGTGCAAGCAGTTGCTCCTGACGTCACTTGGGTACACTGCAGCATCCACCGAGAGGCTCTTGCTGCCAAGGGAATGCCTGACAGCTTGAAAGATGTTTTGGACACGACAGTGAAAATGGTTAACTTTGTTAAAGCAAGGCCCCTGAACTCTCGTGTATTTTCTGCACTATGCAATGATATGGACAGCGACCATGTAACGCTTTTACATCATACAGATGTGCGCTGGTTATCAAGGGGCAAAGTATTGACATGTTTTTTTTAAATTGAGAGACGAGCTGAAAGTTTTCTTTACTGACCCATAATTTTCACTTGTCTGACCGCTTGCATGATGACGAGTTTCTCACACGACTGGCCTATCTGGGTGATGTTTTTTCTCGCCTGAATGATCTGAGTAGGATTACAGGGACTCTCCACAACTATATTCAATGTGCGGGACAACATTCAGGCTATGATTAAGAGGTTGTAGCTCTTCTCTGTCTGCATTAACAAGGACAACACACAGGTATTTCCATCATTGTATGATTTGTGTGCAAATGAAGTCAAGCTTACGGACAATTTCAAATGTGATGTAGTGAAGCACCTGAGTGAGCTGGGTGCGCAATTACGCAGGTACTTTCCCGAAACGGATGACACAAACAACTGGATTCGTTTTCCCTTTTGATGTTCTGCCTCCAGTCCACTTACCGATATCTGAACAAGAGAGACTCATCCAAATTGCAACAAGCGGTTCTGTCAAAATGTATTTGAATCAGAAGCCACAGCCAGATTTCTGGATTGGGCTGCGCTCAGAATATCATGCCTTGGCAAATCGCGCTGTTAAGACACTGATGCCCTTTGCAACCACATAGCCGTGTGAGAGTGGATTCTCGGCCCTCGCAAGCATGAAAATTAAACACACAGACTGTGTGTGGAAAATGATTTAAGACAGACTCTCTCCAATACAACCCAACATTGCAGAGTTATGTGCATCCTTTCAAGCACACCCTTCTCATTAACCTGTGGTGAGTTATTCACAATTTTCGATGAACAAATAAGGTTTTATATGTGAGATGGCTAAATAAAGAGCAAAAGTATTGATTATTATTATTATTTGTGCCCTGTACCTATAAATGCTCTTTGTCACTTCCCACGAGCCGGGTTGTGACAAAAACTCACACTCATTCTTACGTTTAATAAATGTATCGTATAGTGTGTGTGTGGCAGGCTTGCAATGATGGCAAAAAACAACATTTGAGAGCGCGCTGACCCTGGTGCTAGAGGGGGTACGCAGCTGGAGGTTGAATGTTTGAAGGGGTACGGGACTATAAAAAGTTTGGGAACCACTGCCTTAGTGTATGTATCTGTGACCTAATGCTCTCTCTCGCTCTCTCTCTTTCTCACTCTCTCTTTCTCTCTCTCTTATTCTCTCTCTTACTCTCTGTCTCTTCCTCTCCCCCACACCCCTCTCTCCTTATCCCCATACAGACATAGATGAATGCCAGGAGGCGTTCAATAACGGCGGCTGTGACCATTTCTGCAAAAACACGGTGGGCTCCTTTGAGTGCAGCTGCCAGAAGGGCCACAAGCTCCTCACTGACGAGCGCACCTGCCAGGGTGAGCAGCCTACCTGGCTGACGGCTGTCATACAATCCTGTCTGATGACATCACAGTGCTTTTAAGACAGTTACCTTTGGAAACAGTGCGGTCACTCCATGATCAGATCACGAAAGGAAAGTGTCACGGAATAGGGACCATAGAAATGGATATACTAGAATATGCAAACGGCCTAGTAGTTTCTATCATACATCTCTATGATAGTAACTCACTCATGTGCTTTATGTTCAGAGCATGATCATACATAGAATCAAAACAAGGGTTGGCCTACAAATCATTCAGCTGGAACGACATGCACAGATAGGCTTGTTATTACAATTGATTAAGCATCCTCCAGTGGGTGTAATTTACTGTCAGCTGTATTAAGACATTCTGCTTCACTCTTCATATCTTTTCCCTGGTTGTGTTTGGTGGACAAATACAAATTCCTCTATACAAGTCACAGCAAGAGAGACAGGAGAGGCACACATCACAAATTATTTTATTAACAACAACACCCTGCAGTGTTTTTGTCCCCGAACCAAAAACACCAAACAACTCTATCCCAGTGTGTGTCATATTAAACATCAACACTGTCATATTAAACACCAAAAAACTGCCAACTAACAGTTTATACAACTCCATACACGCCAATATCACACTCAGCCTGGGTGTGTGCTGATGGGAGGAACACACACATACACACACACACACACACACTGACACGCTGACACGCTCCTTCCACCCATCAGCTTACCTGATTGTAAAACTAAGCTTCCATCTGCTAACAAGTGGTATTTTTATTCAGATTTTTAAATGTTTTACTGTTTTAATTCTTTCCATGCTGGTAAGCTCTTCCAGGGAAAAGATCTCTTGCTAATACGTGTCAGAGAAGACCTACAGCTATGCCAGGTTCCTCCGGAGAGAGAAAGTGGAGGGGGAGACAAATATAGAGAGAGAGTCTTTAGGCAGCCCCTATGCCTGTACAAGGACAGGGGGGATGGAGAATGGGGTGTGCAATAATCACCCGGAACATAAAGATTCCCTACAGGTAGCTGTATTAAACCAATATAGTAGAGGTCAAGACGACAGAGGGAGCAGAGCTTTAGCTTTGCAGACACAGTATGCTTATTAAGAGGCAATAGACAGGCTACATTCTTTGGTGTTTTAATAAACAGAGACAATGTCCTTGGGTGTGTTACACCCGACCCCACAAACAGACAGAGAGCCAAGCCAACAACTGGCACCTCTCTGTGAAATGAGATGATACAGTAGGACCTCTCTCAAGTTGTTCCAGTGCTGCGTGGTGGCTGTGGTTGTGGGTTGTGGTCTGATGCTAGTTTCATTAATCAGGTATGATAATGTAACCCTAGCCCATCATATAGACAGTTGCCTGGAGGACTGTAGCAAAGCAGCCCAGCAGCCAACAGAAGCCAGGCCTGAACAACTTCCTCCTCATGACAAACTTTATCATAACACACCGTATTTTTAGCCTGTGTAAACCTCCACAGCCCAGATGACTTGGTATTGAAATAGTCCAGGTGAGTTGGAGACGCTGGACTGAAGAAATGTGTTGCTACTGTCAGCCACCCAAATATGTCATTACATCGGTCTCACTAAAGTTAAATAAAACAATTATAAACCAAAACCAGGGCTTGTATTTGCAAGTGTCTCAGAGTAGAAGTGCTGATATTGGATCAGTGTGACCTTTAAAGTTACAATGAATATGATTATATTGCTAGGGGGGAGGTGGGGCTGATTCTCGATCAGCACTCCTACTCAGAGATGCTTGATACTGTACATACAGCCACTGGTCCTGACCACAGTGAGTTGGTCTGATCTATCCCAGGTTTGGGGTGGAGGGCTTGTCCGAAAGACTGAATTGGGTCTTTAAGTCTCCACTGAGAACACCTCTTGGTGTTGTTTAGTGAGCAGAGCTCTGCTTTGGACTCCAGTCTGATTAATGGACCGGTCTTATTAGCTGTGGCTGAATAATGGGTGTTTGTGGGGAGAAGAGCCATAGAGAGTAATATCTATGAGTCATATATCAGCTTGTTGATTTCTCAAGAGGAAGGAAGCAAACATGCTCTCTGCTACAACCAAGGACGATGACTTAATTGTCAGTCCTACACTCGTCTAAACTAACGTTTAGCATGATTATAGGCATGTCTATGTATTGTGTGGGAGTGCACAGATCAGTGTGTGTGTGTGTGTGTGTGTTCATGTGTGTGACTCTTGAGCAACCGACCTGATATCCTTACTGACATAGACCCTGTCACCTGTAACCCTGTCACCTGTAACCCTGTCACCTGTCACCCTGTAACCATGTCACCTGTCACCTGTAACTCTGTCACCTGTAACCCTGTCCCTGTCACTGTTTAGACCCCACCCCACATAACCAGGCTGCATGTACACTGTTATTCCAGACAGAATATTTTCAAATGCTCCTGCAGTGTCCAGTCCTCCAGCCCCCACAACACACACACACACACACACACACACACACACACACACACACACACACACACACACACACACACACACATCCACTGTCTCCCCACTGACAGTGGATTCACAGCTCACAGCTTCACAGTTCACAGCTCAGATGTATTGTCCTTTTGGTGAAGGCATGGTCAATGTTAACTCTGTCCTAACTGTCATGTAGACACTGTCTATATTGACCATCAGTCCTTGGTGAAGGCGTGGTCAGTGTTAACTCTGTCCTAACTGTCATGTAGACACTGTCTATATTGACCATCAGTCCTTGGTGAAGGCGTGGTCAGAGTGACCCACTATGGTCCAGTTCATGGCAGCATCTCAAATGGCACCCTATTCCCTAGGAGCCCTGGTCCAATGTAGTGCACTATATAGGGAATAGATTGTCATGGGGCTCTAGTCAAAAGTAGTGCACTATATTGGGAATGGTGCTATTTTGGACAGCCCCCGTGTGTAGTAGCATTACATACGATCTGTGTTTCTCCTCTCAGATATTGACGAGTGTTCCTTTGAGAGGACCTGCGACCACACCTGCGTCAACTACCCTGGCAGCTTCGACTGTGTCTGTCAGGAAGGATACACTCTGTACGGCCTCACACACTGCGGAGGTGAGGAGGACACAGACATGCATGGGATTGCACGCACGCACACACACACACACACACACGCACACACACATGCACACTTAGAAAGATATGGGAAAGAGATAGACAGGTAGCTAGGGAGAGGCACTGATAGAAATGAATTGACTGGCACAAAGTGAGAGGCCCTGAGAGACTGACAAGGAGAAAGAGAGAGTAAGAAAGAGAGGGGAGAGAGACTGACAAGGAGAAAGAGAGGGGAGAGAGACTAACAAGGAGAAAGAGAGAGTAAGAAAGAGATGTGAGAGAGAGACTGACAAGGAGAAAGAGAGGGGAGAGAGACTGACAAGGAGAAAGAGAGGGGAGAGAGAGACTGACAAGGAGAAAGAGAGAGTAAGAAAGAGAGGGGAGAGAGAGACTGACAATGAGAAAGAGAGAGTAAGAAAGAGAGGGGAGAGACTGACAAAGAGTAAGAAAAAGAGGGGAAAGAGAGACTGACAAGGAGAAAGAGAGAGTAAGGAAGAGAGGGGAGAGAGAGACTGACAATGAGAAAGAGAGGGGAGAGAGAGACTGACAAGGAGAAAGAGAGAGTAAGAAAGAGAGGGGAGAGAGAGACTGACAAGGAGAAAGAGAGAGTAAGAAAGAGAGGGGAGAGAGAGACTGACAAGGAGAAAGAGAGAAATCGTTTTTTCATTGTGTGTTGGTGAGGGGTGACTGAGCACGTGCAGACGTCACTGCCGAAAGCACACTCACACCTCAGTTCCCCTGAATAGTCCTCTGTACCTGCGACCCTACCTGTGTGTGCATGTGTGTGTGTTGTAGCTGTCACACACATGTCGTGCGGAGGCAGTAGGCTTGACGGGTGTGTGTGTGTGTGTGTGTGTGTGTGCTGTGATTCCACTTCACCCTGTCTGACTGACAGCCGTGTTCTTCAGTGCTAGACTAAACAGGCCACTGTCTAAAGGGCGTTCCATTAGCAGTCAACACATACCAGTCAGTCAGATATAGAGCACTGAGAGGACATGAGCTGTCTGTCTCACACTGATGACATCACACACTCACGCGTAGCACAGGCTCTGTCTGAGGATGTCATTCTGAACTTTGATGATACTCAACCACGTACCCACATGCACACACGCACACACACACACACACACACACACACACACACACACACACACACACACACACACACACACACACACCCTCTGACTGTATTCTATGTGGTTGTGTCTCAGACATAGATGAGTGCAGCATTAACAACGGGAGCTGTGAACACAGCTGTGTGAACACACAGGGAGGCTATGAGTGTCTGTGTCCGCCCGGTCAGAAACTCCACTGGAACAAGAAGGACTGCACCAGTAAGCACCTAAACGTCTACTGTGTGTGTGTGTGTGTGTGTGTGTGTGTGTGTGTGTGTGTGTGTGTGTGTGTGTGTGTGTGTGTGTGTGTGTGTGTGTGTGTGTGTGTGTGTGTGTGTGTGTGTGTGTGTCTTCTATACACATAGGAGAGTGTGTGTGTGTGTGTGTGTGTGTGTGTCTTCTATACACATAGGAGAGTGTGTGTGTGTGTGTCATCGTTTTTTGTGCTGTGACGGGTCGGTGGTTGTCATGGTGATGTGACCCTCTATGTTCCTCAGAGGCGGTGAAGTGTTTGCCCGACGGGAAGCCAGCGCCGCGCGCCCAGCTCAGCTGTGACAAGAGAGGTGGGGTGGAGGTGTGCTCACTCTCCTGTCCTTCCAACGCACTCTTCCTCGCAGGTACGTGGCTCAGTCCTGCACACACACACACCTTACAGCAAGGAGGAACTGTTTCACTCAAAGACGAAACCTTCACTCTTTCTCCCCAGCAGAATTCTAGCCTTTAACCTCGACTCTCCTCAGTCTGCAATCTACACTCCCTCCTTCTCTGGTTAAACTACGTTAATCCTCTACCTTTCTGGTTAAACTACGTTAATCCTCTACCTTCTCTGGTTAAACTACGTTAATCCTCTACCTTCTCTGGTTAAACTACATTAATCCTCTACCTTCTCTGGTTAAACTACGTTAATCCTCTACCTTCTCTGGTTAAACTACGTTAATCCTCTACCTTCTCTGGTTAAACTACGTTAATCCTCTACCTTCTCTGGTTAAACTACGTTAATCCTCTACCTTCTCTGGTTAAACTACGTTAGTCCTCTACCTTCTCTGATCTGGACTGGTCTGGTGAGGTTTAGTCCCATGCGCTAGTATTCAGCTGACTCTTATCGATGACCAATGCCTGTGTAGCCGCGTGTTTACCGAGCTCCAGCCACTCCGTTCTCTCTGCTGCCCTCTAGAGGCCAAGGCCAGTCCTCGCGCTGCTCTCCATTCAAGCAGAGCTCCACTGAAAGTTTCCCATTTGAATGAAGGGCTCAGATTAAAGAACTAATCTATCTACCTACCTACCTACCTACCTATCTCAGTCACTGGCCAAAGGATCCATCAGGGGGCATTTCAGCTAAAAGTTTTTCAATCAGTGAGTGATATCGTCTGGTGTTGCCCCTAAGACTATACATGGCATTAAAGCTATTGGCTGTCAATGCAGGCACCCTGGTCCTTCTGCGAATGTGCTTAACACAGACGAACATCTGTAAAACAATTACATTCTTTAATCGGGCCTGCCATATTTCTGTTAGGACTGTTTTGAGTAGACAGCTACTCCGTTTGGCTTGGCTGCTGTAGTGTGAGACTGATGGATAGCGCTCAAACACAAAGTGAAATAATATTGCTTTTTTATCTTTCTGGAGAATGTCTTAATTTGGGGGAGAAGGAAAGCTTTTAAATTCTTGTGGTTGCACGCAAAGCCCTGCGTCTTCTTCATTCACATCCCGCTTTTATGAGCTCTGAAGTCTTCATCCCTCATTTCTGACTAGATGTGTGTGTGTGTGTGTGTGTGTGTGTGTGTGTGTGTGTGTGTGTGTGTGTGTGTGTGTGTGTGTGTGTGTGTGTGTGTGTGTGTGTGTGCGTGCGTGCGTGCGTGCGTGCGTGCGTGCGTGCGTGCGTGCGTGCGTGCGTGTGTGTGTAAGTGCGTAAGTGTGCACGAACATTCATGAGTGAGCATAGATCTGTCATAATTTCTCTCCATCCATAAGGAAATGTGTATGTATGCACGTGTGTGTGCATTTGTTTGTGTGTGTGTGTGTGTGTTTTCTTTTATGGTAGACTTCATATGGCAGTCTCTTGTAACTCTTAAATACTAGAGAAAGTGAGGCCATAGAAAACTAATACAAGTATTTTACTCCTCCGCACTCCATCAGAACGTCAACTAGCCAAGAGAAACACACATTGCCATCAGACGGTTAGCACACACACACACACACACACACACACACACACACACACACACACACACACACACCCCAGGCAGTTAGCGTAACAGGCAGATTGGGTCACACTGCTCCACAGACGGACCACTCTATCACTTTGACAGCAATCCCATATTTCCTCATGTCCCATGTCACCCTGTCCCTCAGTGCTGCCGGTTTAATAGCCATAAACAAGTCAACCAGTGGCAGAAGACAGGGATACTGCAAGCAGAGCTAGTCTAAACGGAATGACCTTGGATGGACAGGGTTGTAACTGACATGTACTTGTGTGTGTCCCGCCAGACTCTGAGAACAGCTACACACTAAGCTGTGGTGTGCCGGTGCAACCTGTGAAGGCACCACAGAAGAGGAACGCCACCACCGCCCTGCTCACCTGTGCAGGTATGCAATGCATTATGGGACATGTAGTCAGCGATGCATGCTTTGTTTAAAATAAAGATATTTAACCATACCACTTCAGCTAAAACACACACATACCATAAGATCAGGGTCTCGCAGCTCGGTCATGACCTTTTGGCGTCGATGCAGTTGACATCTTTTCACTTCTCCCGTTGCCGTTGAGTTTAAATTCCTCAATTTCTTCATTCCCTCCATCGGAATCTTCACTCCCCTGCCTTTGGTGCTCGCCATGTTGTCACTCCTATATTTCCTTCAGCACTCTGTAGATTCTGGACAGGGAGAGGGCCCTCGCACGGCCAGAGGAATGCACTGAGAGAGAGAGAGAGAGAGAGAGAGAGAGAGAGAGAGAGAGGGGGCCCTCACACGGCCAGAGGAATGCACTGAGAGAGAGAGAGAGAGAGAGAGAGAGAGGGAGAGAGAGAGAGAGAGAGGGGGCCCTCACACGGCCAGAGGAATGCACTGAGAGAGAGAGAGAGAGAGAGAGAGGGGTGGAGAGGGAGATGGAGAGTATGTGTGTGAGAAAGAGAGAGAGAGAGAGATGGAGAGATATAAAGACTCACCATCTGGCTGGGGGTGTGAGTGTTAAGTGATATGAAATGCAGCTCACCTCAGAGTGCCAATCCTGGACCGTCCACCATTGAATCTCACAGCTCCCCCAAACATATGGTTCGCTTACGGTTCATCTACGCTCTCATCACGGTCTGTCATTCCACGCTCTGATAACTGAAGTGGCAGATGATGCCGACGGTTACGATGATGATGGTGGTGATGATGATGACTGTGACGATGATGATGATGATGGTTACGATGATAATGATCAAGACTGCTTTTATGTGGCGTACCAAACCACAAACAGCTCAGTCCATTCAGCGCCTCTGCTTTTCAGCAGCAAACTGGAGCCAGTGGTGTCCTGGTGAGTATGTTGTTAGTGGTTAATGGACAGAGCCACACACACAGCTCTTCATGGCCTCTCAGTGTGCTGTGTGTTTACCTGGCTCCGATCTCAATGTTCCTATCCACTCAGCGTACCCATAACCACACACACACACACACACACACACACACACACTCTGACCCTTGCGTGTCTCCAGCACCTCGTTAAAAGGACAGCCATCCCGACCACCCACTACATGACCGACAAACAGACACAAACACAAACACACACATTCCGTCTACAAGCCTCCCTGGTGTCGGCTGGACTGCTGATCACCGGGACGATGTGGGTTTTTGGTTTTGCCTTTATTGCCAGAGAGACAGGCAGAGCGTGATGAAGCATTTGGCTGCCTTAGTTCCTCTGTGACCTAAACCTCACCTCAACCAGGGAACACCAATAAAGGTGGCCTGGGGATGCACTCTGAAGTGTGTGATCATATGCCATGGGCAGTGGACTATCATCAGGGCCAGGAGTTGGTCAGGTCAGGTGATCAGGATAAAACTCCTGTCCCTAATTAGGATGTTATTCATAGGATGTCAAAAGGTCATTCATTAGTGTATGTTTGTGTCTTTCTCCTTTATGTAAATGAAGATCCGTTACCCCCGCCCATCAAGCAGAAGGCCCGCTTCAAGGTCAAAGATGCCAAGTGTCACCTGAGACCCAGGAACAAGGAAAAACACAGAGAGACGTCCAAGCCGAGCCTGCAAGGTAAATCCTGCTACTCCTAAATGACTGTACAAACTGTACTGTATAACACAGGCTACTCCTAACTTAGAATGTGCAGCATCAAGTAATACAGACTGAACTAAGACTAAGAAGGTATACATGATGCAAGATACTGTAGCAGTAATATAAACCAACAGTTAGATGTGTCCTGAGCTGTGCCCTTCCACCTGCCATAACTCTGAAACAAACAATACTAAACCATGCACAACAGCATCCTATCAACTTCCTCTTCTTATCTTCTTCCTCATCCTCCCCCTCTTCTTCTCAGGGGGTCCGCTCCCGTGTACTGACGACTGCCAGGTGACCTTTGTCAATCTGAAGTGTGACTCGTCTAAGAAGCGGCGGCGTGGACGCAAGTCCCCTTCCAAAGAGGTTTCCCACATCACAGCTGAGTTTGAGATGGAGATGAAGGAAGCCTCAGGTCAGTGTGACTGTGCAACCTCAGGTCAGTGTGTGTGTGTGTGTGTGCTGATTGCATATACGCCACATTTTAGACTCATGTAACCTATTTCTGTATGGGTGTGAGTAATGTGAGTTTTCTGTCATAGCGAGTGTGTGTGCTTGTATATTCCTCTCTGCAGACTTGTGTAACGTGGACTCTGTGTATTTGTTGTGTGTGTGTGTGTGTGTGTGTGTGTGTGTGTGTGTGTGTGTGTGTGTGTGTGTGTGTGTGTGTGTGTGTGTGTGTGTGTGTGTGTGTGTGTGTGTGTGTGTGTGTGTGTGTGTGTGTGTGTGTGTGTGTGTGTGTGTGTGTGTTACTGACTGTGTGTATCCACTCCCCAGACTCGTGTAACGTGGAGTGTGTGAGGGAGCGTATGAAGCAGAGGTTACAGAGTGCCATGCGAACCCTGAGGAAGTCCATCAACAAGCAGCAGTTCTACATTCAGTTCTCTGGTACTGAGTACGAGGTGGCCCAGAAACCTGCACTGCACGTTGAGCAATGCAGCACCGGACAGGTCTTACGGGACGGCAAGTGTGGTGAGAATCCTGTGCAAGGCATCCTGGGATATAGAGTTGTTGTAGCTTACTATTCCAAATACAGGTAACTGCCAAAATAAAGAAAAACACTTGAGTAAATGAAGGATACAAAGTACTGTATATTGAAAGCAGGTGCTTCCATACAGGTTTGGTTCCTGAGCAATTCCTAAGTAATTAATATCCCATAATGCTTAAGGTCATGTATAACATGCTGGGCAGGCCCAGTTGGCCATTATTTTTGTCTACCATGGCAATGCCCCCATCCACAGGGGATGAGTGGTCACTGAATAGTTTGATGAGCATGAAAACGATGTAAACTATATGCCATGGCCGTCTCAGTCACCAGATCTCAACCCAATGGTGAATGTGCATAAAGATGGCTGCCCCCATGTATTTACCACAAATACATTACTCTCCGTTACTCATTTTCTGTATCGGTATAGGCCTACACGGTCCCAATTCTAGCTCCAAGACGGCGGCAATTTGAAAAAACGGGAAAAGTCGATTGTGCTGATTTACTGGCACGTTGAACCAGGTCGCGCGCCGTAGTTTAAGAACTCTGTGGGTAGTGCTAAAAACAATGACGTCGTAACTGAATTCCTCCGTTCCTCTGAACACTTAAGAGAGATTCTGGAGCGGCGCTTTGAGACAGCGTTTTCCACCACCATCAACAAAACACCAAATGATGGCATTTCCCATAGAATAATGGTGTCGCATCCCTCCAGTAGAGTTCCAGACAGCTTTAGAATCTATGCCAAGGTGTACTGAAGCTGTTCTGGTTTGTGGGGGCCCAACACCCTATTAAGACACTATGTTGGTGTTTCCTTTATTTTGGCCTATACATCACAGCTGCAGTTTGACACCGTGTGTAGGCTAAAGCCCACTTCCGTCTCTGTTTATGCAGTGTATGTCGGATATACCATACCATGATATGCAAAACATGTCTCTCTCATCTCTCTCTCTTCCTCTGTGTGTACGTCTATCTCTCTCCCTGTCTCAGTGAGCTGTGGTGTGGGGACGTACTATAGTGGAGACCATGATCAGTGTGTCGTGTGTCCCCCTGGTACATACCAGGACACTATGGGTCAGCTGTCCTGTGAACCCTGCCCCAGCACCGAGGGACAGGGTATCGCCGGGGCCAAGAACGTCTCCCAGTGCGGAGGTGTGTGTGTGTGTGTGTGTGTGTGTGTGTGTGTGTGTGTGTGTGTGTGTGTGTGTGTGTGTGTGTGTGTGTGTGTGTGTGTGTGTGTGTGTGTGTGTGTGTGTGTGTGTGTGTGTGAGCGTGCTTGTGGCAGTCTTATGTCTGCTGTAGTTTGGCACCACCCTGTGGTTATTAAACGGTATTCCAGTTTTATTGGAGTCCATGGTCTGTTTCAAGGCATTTCCCACTTTGTCCTCTAGATAGCAGCAAAGACCATGGTTCCTTAGATAGATCAGCCTGGCTAGCTCAGTCGGTAGAGCATGAGACTCTTAATCTCAGGGTCGTGGGTTCGAGCCCCACGTTGGGCGTTTCCTTTTCATTCACAAGGGATTTCATAACCTCACCAGCGGTACTCTGGAACTGACTCGATCTCATTAAACATTGAAGTTCTACTTCCTGCATAATAGGTCAGTTGAAGAGATGTACGTTATAGAGCCTTGTTAATCCTCTTCCTCTCTCCACCTCTCCCAGGCCAGTGTCCGGCTGGTCAGTATTCGTCAGATGGGTTCCGTCCATGTAACCCCTGTCCTCTGGGCTCCTTCCAGCCGGAGCCTGGCCGCGTACTCTGCTTCTCCTGTGGAGGTGGCCTCATGACCAAGTACGAGGGCTCTGTCGCCTTCAGGGACTGTGAGGCCAAAGGTAACAGAGAGAGAGAGAGAGAGAGAGAGTGTGCATGTATTACTCTCATGTTTGTGGCTGTGTGTGTTTCTCTCCGTAGTCCACTGTGCTCCTGGACACCACTACAACTCCAGTAATCACCGCTGTATCCGCTGCCCAGCCGGTACCTACCAGTCAGAGTTTGGACAGAACTACTGCATCACCTGCCCTGGCAAC
The DNA here is from genome assembly GCF_029448725.1 of Salvelinus fontinalis. Lineage (NCBI taxonomy): Eukaryota > Metazoa > Chordata > Actinopteri > Salmoniformes > Salmonidae > Salvelinus > Salvelinus fontinalis. The sequence goes on along the minus strand of NC_074703.1, from coordinate 11,048,526 downwards.
ACCACCACCGACTTTGACGGAGCCACCAACGTCTCTCACTGCAAGAGTAAGGCCAGTCTCCCGTTAGTGCAGTGAATTATTTTAGTGTTGCACATGGTTAGAGGACTCAAATGACAAGTTGTCTTGGTGTGACACGTGCTAAAACATTTCAGTTTCCTCTGTACTCTAAATTCTCAAACTTTTTCACTCGGGGCCTCCCTTCCAGCATTGGGGAACATTCCGTGGCCCCCTGCGTGCGCCACGTCTATTTCTATAGGCACGTCATGGCAAACTGTTCGCACTGGAGAGAATTTTGCAGGTTTAAAGCCTATTTCCTGCAATTCTACACATTTTGGCATGGGGTTCAAAGAAAATGTTTCAGTTTTGAAGCAGATTTTCTTGCAATCCTATACATTTTGCCATGTCTAATGTGTATTCCTGTGATATTTGAGTGACAAAAAAATTACAACAATATCTGTGGACTAAAAAAACAAAATATAAAAACAGTAGCTGACACGGGCTAGTTGATCTGGACTTTTCTGACAAGTTATAAATAGCTCTCTAATGTATGCAATGACTAACATGACAAGAGGAACTGATGATGCACTAACCAATTTAGAAATGTCAGCTTCTGCATTCTACTGTTACAAAAAAACAAAAAGAACCACTGCTCTAAGCTATAGACATGTTCCTTGCTGCTAAATTAGTTCAATTCAAAGCCGTAGTCTCCAGTGCTTCCTGACTCATCCAAGTCTCTTCTCCCTGTCTCAGACCAGGTGTGTGGGGGTGAGCTGGGAGACTTCACAGGCTTTATTGAGTCTCCTAACTACCCCGGGGACTACCCGTCCAATGTAGACTGTATCTGGACCATCAACCCCCCCCACAAGAGACGCATCCTCATCGTGGTGCCTGAGATCTTCCTCCCCATCGAAGACGAGTGTGGAGATGTGCTCGTCATGAGGAAGAGTGGTACGCACAACCAGGAAGTCATCGTTACTGTGCCAGCCAATCAGACAGCGTGATATTTAATTTCATCAGCTAGCCAGTCAGTTAGATTGTTACATCATTGTAGTTAGTCTATCTTGCTATTTTAATATTCATCAAGTATTATTTCAGCTGATTCCAAACTCTTGGTTGGTCCATCTGTCTGTCAATTAAATGTAGGCCCTCCCTCTTCTTCCCTTAGCCCTGCCCACCTCCATCACCACCTATGAGACGTGTCAGACGTACGAGCGGCCAATCGCCTTCACCTCCCGCTCACGCAAGCTCTGGATCCAGTTCAAGTCCAATGAGGGCAACAGTGGCAAGGGCTTCCAAGTCCCCTATGTCACCTATGATGGTCAGTCTGCTGTAGCTTCTACACTTCTAAGCTGCTCAGACTCCCTAACATTCACATGTGCCTTATTAAGTCAACTATAATGTACAGTGTGACAAGATGTGTTTGATGGTGGACTATTAATACACTTTTTCTGTCAGCTACATAATGTAACCCTGTGTTTCTTCCTGTCTGTTGTTTTGAAGAGGACTACCAGCAGCTGATAGAGGACATTGTCCGGGACGGCAGACTCTACGCATCAGAGAATCACCAAGAGATACTGAAAGTAAGCAACTCTCCATTATGTCCAATTACTGTATATTATATATTGTAATTAATAGATAATACTATACACAGTATAGTATATTATTTTCACTGATAACTCCCTCCGTCTGTCTCTCCCTCCCTCCCCCTCTCCTCCCTGCAGGATAAAAAACTGATCAAAGCCCTGTTTGATGTTCTGGCTCACCCCCAGAACTACTTCAGGTACACGGCACAGGAGTCCAAAGACATGTTCCCCCGCTCGTTCATCAAGCTGCTGCGCTCCAAAGTCACACGGTTCCTACGGCCGTACAAATAAGCTGCTCCGCCCCCTGTCTGTTACCCAGACGCTTACCCCTTACGCTTATCCTACGCCCCCTTTCCACCATCTACTCCTCCCTACCCTTCACCTACGTCCTTACCCTGTCAACATCCCCATATGTCTTCTAATCCCCACGTCTATACCCCCCTACATCTCTCCTACACCCCCCCCACCCCCCGCCAATCTATCCCTCTCTTCTACACCCTCTACTCTTCTACACTTCTCTTACACCCCCAACCCTACCCAGAGTTCCTCCTGAATCGCTATCCCAGCATTCTCTGCAAAGGAACAGAGAACCCTCTCTCGCTCTTTTGTCTTTTTTTCCTGCAGTCCTCGTTTGAACTTTCCAGCTTCTCCCCTGAACTTCTGTTTTGGTTTGGTTTGTTTTTGTGTTGTTGTTGTTTTTGTTTTGGTTATATTTATATGTGTTAGAACTTGCAGAAGCCCACAACATGGATGTTTGATATATATGTACGTACAGACATGTTGTCTACAAGTCAAATGTATGTGTATCTATGTACGTATGTATATTTGTGTTTGTGTGAACATACGTATGTGCACGTAGATGGTGTGCGAGAGTGACGTCACACGCAGGTACATAGATAGTATCTTTATTTTGTTATTTTAAAAGGCCCCTGGCGTGCACAAAAAAACGATTGGTGCACTTAAATCATATTTTACATCAACATTTTCACATGGGAAATAATTTCTACATAATTTCTATTTCTGATTTCAGCATCCCAGACCATTCCACCTCAAACTGAGTACAGTGAACATATAAGTTAGATTTTTCCAAAAAGTCACTTTTTTTTAAAGATATATAACAAGATGAAAAAACTACCTGCAAGTAACAGACGTTGCTATAGAGAGAAATGTATGTGATGTAACTAATATTTGGAACTTTAATTGCACTTGAATTTTATATTGTTAACTGTAGAAAAAAAAATCTAAGTTACATTTTTCCTTATGTTTTGTGTTGTATAGAAATGTATTACCTTGGTTGTAGCAAAGAGAGAGACAAAAATATGTCCCGTTTTGTTCTCACCACAAAAAAACCCAGCGTTCAATTGTTTAGACAGACACCATCAAATCCACCCATTTGGCCAGAAAAGCAGTATTGCCAGTAAGTAATCATTTAAAGGGAAATGTCCTTAACGACCCACTACTATTTTAGTTGTGGGTGTGCTCCCATCTCCTAACTCTGTCTCATCCCTTTAAGACCCTCCTGACTAGCTGCCAGAGAAAAGGGGTGTTATATGTAAAGCTTCTTATATGATGGCACTAAGTGCACACTCAAAACCACCTGCTTTTTACGAGTGTCCACTCTCAATCTGTCTTATTTGGACTTCTCCCAGTTTATGTAAGTCATCAACCTAGACTGTTGATTTAATATCTGTAACAAATATGTTAGTTTGTTTATTTTTCGGCACAATGCAAGTGGGGAAAATATGTATTGTATGATGACGAGACTGTTGATTTGGAGGTGAATGTAGTAGCAGAGAGACAGAGGTCTGTTTGAAAGTATTGTGATGTCTATGAGAGTATCTGTATGTACATAGCACTTGCAACTGTAACCATAACCCAGAAAGCACCCAAACTGACCTCAACTAGTCAAACGTTCTGACAAAATATCACTTTCATTGTTCTCCCCCTTGTAACACTCTCCCGGCAGAGTCCGTTTAAGCAATAAGGCCCTGAGCCGTGGTATATTGGCAATATACCACAAGCCCCTGAGGTGCCTTATTGCTATTATAAACTGGTTACCAACGTAATTACAGCAGTAAAAAAATACCCATGGCATACGGTCTGATAAACCACGGCTGTCAACCAATCAGCATTCAGGGCTCAAACCACCCAGTTTATGATGTCTGATATACCACGGCTGTCAGCCAATCAGCATTCAGAGCTCGAACCACCCAGTTTATAATTGCCTATACAGCACATATATTACAGACCTATTAAACTGCTAATTCACCGCTACTACACGGTTATAAACAACTTAAATTCTTTGTGCTGGGCACAAGGATGATAAGCATAATTATATGGCTTGTATCTTCTAACCTAGAGGCCATATACTGAAGGCCACTGATATGGGATCAGATATAGTCATTCATTCATAAAGTCTGTGTTGTGCCCTAGCACTGATCCAGGACCTGTTCATTCCAGTTTAATCGTAACCCCCACTGTTGTGTGTAGAGTTGTGTCAGAAAATGGTACTAGTCGTCAAATCAAAGCCCATTGGAGGAGGTGGTCCGGGGGGAGGGACCTCGCAAACTCTCTTCCAATGAGCTTTGAGTGGAATTGAGCTAACAAGGGCGGAGGAAGCATGGATTTGACAGCTAATGTTTTCAGATACAACCAAGGTGTTTGTCCACTCAGTCCACTCAAAATGGTTGTCGCCTGCAGAGGTGTAGCTAATGTTGGTACAGTGCACCCACTTTCTGTTGAGGGATGTTTTGGGCGTTTAGTATGTTTGATGATGATGATGATGATGATGATGATGAAAATCGGTATGAAATGCAACAGTTTTTATGATTGACTTTTCCTGAGAATGTATTCTATTGTGTGTGCGTGTGTGTGTGTGTGTGTGTGTGTGTGTGTGGATGTGTGTGTGTGTGTGTGTGTGTGGATGTGTGAGACAGTATGATATAGAAAGAGTGCATGTTCTGTGTATGTGTGTGAGAGAGTGAGACAGCGTGTGTCCGTGTGTGAGTAGCTTGTGAGATCGAGGTGGAGAAAGAGAGATACTGTATGTAGGTACTTTAGTCCATTTTATAGAGGGATACTTTTAACGTTTGTGTTAGTCGGTTGTACCCAAAGAGAGAAACTGTATCACAGTGTTTTGCCATTGTTTGGTCCATGAAAATCCAGTAAAGAACAAATTCAAATAAAACAGTAGCAGAAAAACAACTCCACCATGCTCTGTGATCTTCCCTTGTTTAAATGTTACTTGCTACACTTTACTTTGCACTTTTCTATATTATCTAGCATCTTTTGTCTCCATGGCTCCAGGGCACCTTACACACACTGAAATATGTTTCCTGAAAATGTAGCTGACATTGCCTATATTGGCCTTTTCTCAAAACAAGGATAAACGTTCTGAGGATATAGACAACACACAAACAAATCTAAGTGCAAATTGACACTGAGTCAAAGTTTATTTTCTTGTAAGATATTTATTTTCTTGAACACATAAATATAGTATTCAATGATCCTACTCTGCACCTTTATTCCATAAATCCTGCATCTATTGAAATTGGAGGCTGTGTAAGAAGCCTGGCTGTATTCACATCACAGCCAAGTTAGCATTGTTGTTTCTTACAGTAGCTGCAGCATTAAATTAGTCTGACAGCCAAATCTGGTGATTTCTTTTGAACTTTACAGGACATTATCAACGCTGAGAATCTCCAGGCAAATGAGAGAGTGGCAAATGTGTAGATAAGGCCTTATCTTCATGCCTCTCCTCTTTTACAATATTTCTCTTTCGGCACCGGCATCCATTTTTAAAGTTCATTGTGTATTAATTAATTAAAGTCAGAGTTTAGATTGAGGACATCTAGTTTGTTGTTCATTGACTTCAGCTTCTTATTTTAAATTATGTTTTCAAGAGTAGTTGAGTATAGTAATAGGTCCTAGTCTCCAAAGACAACAAATGTTTAACCAGGCAGTGACGCATTTACACAAATTATAAAGACATCAGCTATGCCTACTATTCTATGTCCAAATTTGCAACATAATGATTCTTGTAAATTGTAGGTGTACTTTTGGAGCCATTCCTATTTGTAAAACATTAAATGTAGGTTAAGGAGAATACGTTTTCATAGTATTTTTTTGCAGCTGTAATCTGTTGAAATAATTAAAAGTTCCCCTGAAGCCAAGGTCAGTTGGGTTGCAGATATCCATCATGTCATCTTGCATTATTCCAGAACTAGCACACCCGATTCAAATAGCCAAATGATTAGTTGACCAACTTGACTCAAGTGTGCTTGTACTACAATACATAAAAGTCAGTGAAACTGGCTTGGGGTAAACTAAACCAGAAGAGGTTTGAGAAACACAGGGCTATGGAAAGGATGAAACTAGGCCAAATGTGAAAATATAAAGTAAAATGTATGTAATTTATCACCAAATCGATGGTTCTCCATTGATCTTAAAGAAATGCAGTTTAATTCTGCATCTGTGGTAGATGAAATTATAGAAAAAACAGAGACGAATCTCTGATATTGTATACTGGCTCAAACTGTCTGTCAGACATGAATTGATTCGTGCTCAGACCTCCCCTTCGTACATTGAGCTGTTCATCCAACAGAAGGCTCCAGAACATATCAGGGAGAGGCGGGAAGACACAGAGCTCGAGCACATTCAGCACAAGAGAGGCGGGAGATTAAGTGTTTCCGCGAGAGCCAAAGCGCAAACCTGAGCACCACGCGCTGCACTTTCAAACCGACCAGCGCAACTCGCTAGCTGCTCCCCCTCCGCCGTCCGCTCCTCTATCAGACCCACGGGACTTCACTTGTTCATCCCTAACCGGACAGGCTCAGCTCATCCGACCGGGAGACCGGGCAAACCCAGGTAGGTTAGGTCCCGCGGTGTCTGCTTCCATGTTTTGTGTAGTAGGCTACAGGATTAGTAGAATGACAATCCGAAATAGATTTTGGATTTCAATTCTATTCTAATGTGTTTTTTTTCTTCTATCGGAAATGTGTTTTACTTCACATAGCCTAATGTCTAATAAATCTAGTCCAAGATGGTGATTGTGGACACTACCACTCTCTTCTCTGTGTTAGGTTGTCCACCGGAATGCTTTCATGATGTACAGTGAATTCAGCAAGTATTCACACCCCTTGACTTTTTCCACATGTTGTTACAGCCTGAGTTTAAAATTGATTAAATGTAGATTTTTTTGGGGGGGGGGGGGTTGGGGCACTGGTCTACACACAATACCCCATAATGTCAACGTGGAATTATGTTTTTCGACATTTTTACAAATTAATAAAAAATGAAAAGCTGAAATGTCTTGAGTCAATAAGTATTCAACTCCTTTCTTATGACAAGCCTAAATAAATTCAGGAGTAAATTTCCTTAACAAGTCACATAATAAGTTGCATGGACTCACTCTGTGTGCAATAATAGTGTTTAACATTATTGTTGAATGACTACCTAATCTCTGTATCCCACACATACAATTATCTGTAATGACCCTCAGTCGAGTAGTGAATTCCAAACCCAGATTCAACCACAAAGACCAGGGAGGTTTTCCAATGTCTCTCAAAGATGGGCACCTATTGGTAGATTGGTAAAAAAAGACATTGAATATACCTTTGAGAAACTGCTCAGGGATTCCTACCCATGAGGCCAATGGTGACTTTAAAACAGTTACAGAGTTGAATGGCTGTGATAGGAGAAAACTGAGGATGGGGCAACAACATTGTAGTTACTCCACAATAGTAACCCAATTGACAGAGCGAAAAGACAGAAGCCTGTACAGAATAAAAATATTCTAAAACATGCATCCTGTTTGCAACAAGGCACTAAAGTAATACTAAAAAAATGTGGCAAAGTAATTCACTTTTTGTCCGGAATACAAAGTGTTATGTTTGGGGCAAGTACAATTCAACACATTACTGAGTACCACTCTCCATATTTTCAAGCATAGTGGTGGCTGCATCATGTAATGGATATGATTGTAATCGCTAAGGACAGGAGTTTTTCAGGATAAAAAAATAAACGTAATGGAGCTTACCAAGAGTACAGTGAATGTTCCTGAGTGGCCGAGTTACAGTTTTGACTTAAATCTACTTGAAAATCTATGGCAAGACCTGAAAATGGTTGCCTAGCAATGATCAACAACCAATTTGACAGAGCTTGAATAATTTTGAAAAGAATAATGGGCAAATGTAGCACAATCCAGGTGTGGAAAGCCCAGAAAGACAGCTGTGAGTGTTGTCTCGCTTGTTGTGATATGTGGTTTGTCCTATATTTATATTGTATTTATTATTAATCCCAGGCCCACGTCCCCGCAGGAGGCCTTTTGGCTTTTGGTAGGCCGTCATTGTAAATAGGAATTTGTTCTTAACTGACCCTGTTTAGTTAAATAAAGGTTAAATAAAAATGTAAAAAATAATCGAAGGGGCTTCTAAAAAGTATTCACTCGGGGGTGTGAATACTTATGTAAATTTGATATTTCTGTATTTCATTTTCAATAAATTTGGAAGCATTTCTAAAAACATGTTTTCACTTTGTGATTATGGGGTATTTGAATTAAGGCAGTAACACAACAAAATGTGGAATAAGTCTAGGGTATATGAATAATTTCTGAAGGCAATGTATCACATTTCTCTCTGTTTGATGCTAGATCCAAATAGCAGAACCACAGTATGCTACATAGCCTATATCTATCTGGTCAATGCCATAAAGAACCAGGAATGCTACATAGCCTATATCTATCTGGTCAATGCCATAATCAAGTTTCAGAACAGATTTGCCAACAACTCCTCAAGTGGTTGGTGAGAGTTTATTTGGGGTCCTAAATACAACTAACACCAAAAAAGCAATGTCTTACATATATAGTTTTCATTTGAACAATTTCCAATATTATTAACATAAAGAAAGACAAAGACAACTATTTAATCTCCATGCCTTTGTGTTTTGGTGACTATGCTCTACTAAACTACACAAAATAGCCTTCTGAAGTAGGCTAACCCCCCAAAATAAAGGCTTGACATTATATCTGATTTCATTGATTTGTTTGTAATTTAGTTTAGTAAGATTTAGTCAGATAACTGGACATAATTAAAATGAATGACAATTATTGTGAAAACAAGAAACTCAACCTTCCTATAAAATGTCTCAATTAGACAGACAAATCAACTGCTTGTTTATGCGAGATTACTTGGAAGTGGCTCATTGTCATTGTCTTATTAATCAGATTACTTTGTCAAATTTAGATTTTGTAATGTTTATTCTCTTCATTTGACAGAGTGGTTCTCCTTTCATGGCTGTGTCTCTCTCTCAGTATGTTAGCATGGGACAGGTGTGAATGCTGCCAATGCCTTGTCAAATTCAAATTGAGCCAGCATGCACACTCAGTGCTGTATACAATAGCCTTGTAGGCATCAGTCATAGCCTGTCAACAGGACTTGTAGCCTACACACACACATATATATACATACACGTACACAGTCCATTTTTACACAGCATAAAGAATCTAACCAACAAACATGACTAATGGTGTGTGTCCGTACCAGGGCGTGGAATAGCCTACGAGTGAAATGAAGGAACATTGTCGGACAATTTTATGGAACTGCTTCTCACAGTCGTTAAATCTGAGTGTCTGTCATCTGTGCCGAAGAAGAGAGTGCATCAATCAATTCCTCCTCACGCCTATTCATTTATCAAACCGTCCCTCTTCACCATGTTCTCTGCTACATCTTTCTTCATCATTCTTCCTGTAGTCACGGTCCTGTTCATGTTAATACGGCCCTGTTCCTTTGTTCCTAGTGCCAGTGTAATCCTCTTCTATTCTCACTGTGTACCATGCTCTCAGCATCTGCCAATGCACCCTTCTGCTCTCATTCACTCAGTGTGAGGACTTCTGGCACTGCCACACGCACATACACACACACATATATACATGCATGGACACACACAAGAGTATGCCTGTGTGAGTCATGGTGTTAAGTGTGTGTAATTATGAAATGGGTTGTGTGTGGCCGTTTTCACATGAATGAGATGGCACACTGACATAGCAGCACAATCCAGGATAAATCCAGCTCCCCCACTCATCCCCAAATTATCACCCTCCTTCCTCCTTACATCCCTCCCTCACCATCTCACCATCTTACAGGATCCATATGAAATCCTACTAGAATCCCAGAAGCAGAGCTGTAATTCAAAGGCAGTAGTAAATGTGATATCTGCTTGACAGTGTAAAAGCCGTAGATGCTCTTAGGGGTTGGGTTATGTTGCTTTGGTGGATAGTGATTTATTTACAGTCTTAACTGCGCATTCCAGATTGGAGTTATATTCCCACTCAGTGGTTCTGTTCTCTGTGTGTGCAGGAGTAGGGGGACACTGAGGTGGAGGGGTGACATGCTCGCTCAGCAACCCAGCAGAGTTTCTCCGAGGTGGGCCAAGCTGTGACAGAGGGCCTCTCTCTGGTGAGCCAACCCGCAACCCTGACCGCTCCAGCAGGCCTCACACCCAGTCCTAACTACTGTGTGTGCCAGGACCAGGCCACCTCCAGCCCAGGCCAGACCACGTCTACCCCAGGCCAGCCCAGAGTGGGTCAGCCCCAGCCCAACCCACCACTTCCCCAGCCCAGTAGCGGCCCAGGCCCAGGCTCCAGAAGCATGGCCTTCACCCTGTCAGAGATCATGGCTGCGCGGCGGCAGCAGCAGTCCCAGGCCCAGCGGGCGGCAGGCAGGGTGGCCGTGGAGGTGGATGAATACAGCACCAACCCCACCCAGGCCTTCACCTTCTACAACATCAACCAGGGACGCTTCCAGCCCCCGCACGTACATATGTAAGTAGAACACATACACGCATGCAGGCAGGCAGACGCACACCCCTGCAGATATACATGTACATACACATATACTGGCATACAGATACACACTACATATGTTCAGACACCTGGTCTCTGTCTATCTCCGTTCCCAAGCCCTCCTCTATTCCCGTCTTTCCCCTTTCCCCCTCTTTCTTTTTCTTTGAGACTCATCCTCTCTGCATGCTGTTATTTGCTCTCTCATTCCATTTCTCTCTGTCTCTCTGTCCTTCTTTCGGTCTGTGTGTGATGGTGGTGTGTTGAGGGCTGGCTGTGTACCTGGAGGAGAGCTCACTAAAGTGGGCCACTGTTATTCACCAGCTCCCTTCTCCCTCTGGAGACTCTCTGGGGCTGCTGCACATTCACGGAAACTCCCACAGGACTCCTCTCTCTGTCTGTGCTTTTCTTTCTTTTTTCTACCATTCCTTCGCCTTTGTTGTGGCCGACCTCTCACAGTTTTTTCCCCCCTTTTAATTTCTCTCTTTTTCTCTCTCTCTTTGACTTTCTATAAGGGATGGTGATGGATACTGATCCAGACTACATTAACACTGCAACTCTGCTTCTTCACTTTGAGACTTCCCATTGTTTATCTTTCCCATTGTCTTTCTCACGCTTTTCTCTCTCTCTCTCTCTCCTTCGTTCTCTCTCTACTTTAGGGTGGACCCCCTGCCCCACGACACTCCCAAGCCACCAGGTTACACCCGTTTTGTGTGTATCTCAGACACCCACTCCCGTACGGACGCCATTCAGATGCCCTATGGAGACGTGTTCATCCATGCTGGAGACTTCACAGAGCTGGGCCTGCCCTCTGAGGTCAAAAAGTTCAATGATTGGCTAGGTAAGACTGACCAATCACATTAAGCAACATCACACCACGTCAAAGTTTAGTACTACAGATTTTTTGTTTTTTTAAATGGTGCACAATTTCTTTTAAAATGTGATAGATCTTATTTGAATTATTTTTCTTCCTTCTTTATTGCTGTTGTAGTGAAATGAGAAATGGACATTGAGAAGAGCCAGTTCTCAAGAGTTCAAGTGTTTTTAGAAAATATTTCTATGTATTACCCACAAATGAAATTAGAAAATGTGTTTTTCACTCAACTTTAAAGAAAATAAGTAATGGATGGAGGGATACCTGATGAAAAAGAGATACAAAGAGGAAACAGAAGAGTAAAAGAAACTGCCCACTCTGTTCATGTTCAGTACTTAGAACAGTAACATTATAGTTGGCACACGTCACTGTTACTGTCTTCATAAAACAGGAACCCAACGTTAGCTCTAAGAGATCTTGTAATAACCAGAACATTGGAACTCTTAGCCGTGTGCCGCCCCAGCCAGCGTGCTGCAGTGATTCCTACTTCCAGCGCCTGTCTCTTTGCGATGGGAGGAGAGGGGGTGGAGAGCAGAGGGATAAGGATGAAGCTCGAGGGGGGAAGAAGGGGGAGAAGGGATGGCAGCTCAGCCTCCCCCAAGGCTAGTCGACGGGGAGCACGAGCTGAAAACCTGCTCGCCCCGCGCCTCGACTGGCGGGAGAGACTGCTAGGAAGATAAAACCCGCCAAACGCACCCGGTGTGCCTTATGAAGTTTCTCTCTTTCTCCTTCTCCTGTAGCTGTCTTTCTCTCCCGCTCGCTCGTATAAATATTCATAATCTGTATTCTTCTCCTGTTCCATTCTCTATCTCTTTCTCTCTGTCTCTGTCTCTCTCTCTCTCTGTCTCTGTCTCTGTCTCTCTCTCTCTCTCTCTCTCTCTCTCTCTCTCTCTCTCTCTCTCTCTCTCTCTCTCTCTCTCTCTCTCTCTCTCTCTCTCTCTCTCTCTCTCTCTCTCTCTCTCTCTCTCTCTCTCTCTCTCTCTCTCTGGATGAATGTATAGCTCATGCTGCTTTGTGTCTGCAGTCTGGCTCCAGTGAGAGCTCAGCATTGGCCTCAGCATTAGACTTTCATTCTACCCGATGAACCTCGGTACAAAAACACACTGTAGGGAAACACTGTCATATTGCCAGGCGAACACACTCATTCCAACCATCCTCTCTTTCCTCCCTTCCTTGTCTGAAAGTCTGTCTTCTCTTTCTTACTTTCCTTCTGTCTTTTCTTTCATTTTTCTTTTGTTGATTCCCTCCCTTTTTCTTCTATCCCTTCCTCTATCTCTCCCTCCCTTTATGAAGATATGGGTCTCTCTTTTTTCCTCTCTCTTGGCATCGTGGCAGCTCCCTCCGTTTCTTCTCTCAGTATTTTTAGCAGGAAGGCTCCTCCCGGTTCTTCTGGCAGGGGCTCAAGGCTTTGTCAGAGCTGGTGCACACTGCAGGAGAGGAGGAGAAGAGGGGGGAGAGAGGGAGAGGACTGTAGAAGACAGCGGGGAAGATGGGAAGGTAGAGTTGAACTTCATCCCATGGAAGGTCTATCTTTAGCTGGTTATCTTCAGCTTTGGTCTCTTGAGACCCAGAAAACAGAGATATTGTTGTTTTAGTGAAAATTACTTTTGTGGATTCTAAGAAAGACCTGGTTTGGTGGTAGGGCATGTAGTCATGATTTGTTAGGCATGGTGTCAGATTAACTGGAGAAGGAGATAGGATGAAGAGATGCCGAGAGGAGAGAAAAGGGAGAGAGAATAGGTAGAAGGCAAGAGGTAGACACAGAGAGGCTATACAGCACCACTTCAGTCCAATTCTTTCCAACAACGCTCTCTTTGATCAGCTATCAATGCTTCTAACACAGTGTACTCACACACACACATACACTGATGCTGCTAACACTTCACAGCCCAGTATGAATCAATACAGCAAATTACACCGAAGACGCTAACCATATGACGAACCTGTACTATGCATTAAGTCATGGGTGGCGTTGCAGCGCGCTTGTGCACAACGTCCCTGCGTGTGGATATGAGAAAGAGAAGGTTCTGCTTTAGATTTCAGTGGCGTCTTCATTCATCGCGTGATGGTGGAGGGTCGTGGAGCGGGGCCTGTATCCAGTAGTAGATGTTCTCTGTGCTGCCGCCTGCTCCATCGCTGGTTAAATATGGATCTCATTGTGCTTCTGGGTCCAACAGGGGTCAAGAGTGGAGCTGCTTTCATTCTTAACTTTCTGCTCTATACTCCTCTTTTCTCTCTCACTTCTCTTTATTCCTCTGTCCATTCCTTTCTTTCCTTCTCTTTAGCGCTTTAACTCTTATTTCCCTTGTTCCTATCTCTACCTTGGTATTTTACTCTGTATTTGCACATCTTCCCATATCTCTGTCTCTCTGTGTGTCTGTCTGTCTCTGTGTCTCTCTCTGTGTCTCTCTCTGTCTCTCTCTGTGTCTCTCTCTGTGTCTCTCTCTGTCTCTCTCTGTGTCTCTCTGTGTCTCTCTCTGTGTTTCTCTCTCTCTGTCTCTCTCGGTGTCTCTCTGTGTGTGTCTCTTTGTGTCTCTCTGTGTGTCTCTGTGACTCTCTGTGTCCCTGTGTCTCTGGGTGTATCTGGGTGTCTCTGGGTCTCTCTCTGTGTCTCTCTCTGGGTCTCTCTCTGGGTCTCTCTCTGTCTCTCTCTCTGTGTTTCTGGGTGTCTCTGTGTCTCTCTTTGTGTCTCTGGGTGTCTCTCTGTCTCTCTCTCTGTGTCTCTCTATGTGTCTCTCTGTCTCTCTCTCTCTGTGCCTCTCTATGTGTCTCTGTGTCTCTCTCTGTGTCTCTGGGTGTCTCTGGGTTGTAGAGTTCAGAGACTCCTGTGTCTAGGGCACTACTCTTTATTTAGCGCCTGTTCCCCTCTGCTCCCCTTCTCTCCTGAATAATAGATGGCTGACTCCTATGATGTGATTGCCGTGTAGGCACTCTGTGTCCACTTCATGACCCCCCCCCTCCAACCCTTTCCTTAGCTCAGTAATAGAAAATACAATCATAAACATTTAATGAGTGCTGTCTTTCTCTTCACAGGCTTCTCTCTCTCTCTCTCGCTCACCTTGATCCACAAGTGGGGAGGAGGAGACAGTGCAGCACTTTTTGTTTCTATGTCCAGGGGGCTGATGTACGTTGGAGGGGACCTACATTTAGTGTAGTCAACAGGTGGAGGGACTGTCTAGGTAATTACTTGTTGGGGCAGGTGAAAGTAGCAGTGTGGAAGCCAGGAAGCATCAGATGCAGTGGGTGGGGTGTACGGAGCTCAGAGCTATGTTGCGGGTGCTGACACTGGCGCATGCCTACGGTACATTGGTGAACCACATGGGGGAGTTTACAGAGGTGTGGATGAGCAGGGGGCCTTGGTTCTAACTTTTTAGATCGGTTACAATTAAGAAAAGTTTGTATTTTTAATGATCTTGGAAACTATATTCATCTGAAGATACACTATATATACAAGTATGTAGATACCCCTTCAAATTACTGGATTCGGCTATTTCAGCCACACCCATTGCTGACAGGTGTATAAAATTGAGCACACTGCCATGCAATCTCCATAGACAAACATTGGTAGTAGAATGGACTTACTGAGGAGCTCAGTGACTTTCAACGTGGCACCATCATAGGGTGCCACCTTTCCAACAAGACAGTTCGTCAAATTTCTGCCCTGCTAGATCTGCCCTGGTCCACTGTAAGTGCTGCTATTGTGAAGTGGATACGTCTAGGAGAAATAACGGCTCAGCCGCGAAGTGGTAGGCCACAGTCTCACAGAACAGTACCACCAAGTGCTGTAGTGCATAAAAATGCTGTCCTCTAATGCAACACTCACTACCGAGTTGCAAGCTGCCTCTGGAAGCAACGTCAGTACAAGAACTGTTAGTCGAGAGCTTCATGAAATGAGTTTCCATGGCCGAGCAGCCGCACACAAGCCTAAGATCACCATGGGCAATGCCAAGTGTCAACTGGAGTGGTGTACTCTGGAGCAGTAAAGTTTGCCGCCATTCGACTCTGGAGCAGTGAAAACACGTTGGAGTGATTTCACCATTTGGCAGTTCAACGGACAAATCTGGGTTTGGCGGATGTCAGGAGTACGCTACCTACCCCAATGCATAGTGCTAACTGTAAAGTTTGTTGGGGCAGGGATAATGGTCTGGGGCAGGGATAATGGTCTGGGGCTGTTGTTCATGGTTCATGCTAGGCCTCTTAGTTCCAGTGAAGGGAAATGTTAACGCTACAGTATACAATTACATTCTAGAGGATTCTGTGCTTCCAACTTTGTAGCAGTTCTTTTCCTGTTTCAGCATGACAATGCCCCCGTGCACAAAGTGAGGTCCATAGAGAAATAGTTTGTCGAAATTGGTGTGTAAGAACTGGACTGGCCTGCACAGAGCCCTGACCTCAACACCATCGAACACCTTTGGGATGAATTAGAATGCCGACTGCAAGCCAGTCATAATCGCCCAACATCAGTGCCCTACCTCTCTAATGCTCTCGTGGCTGATCGGACGCAAGTTGCTGTCCCCAGTCCACCTGGCCGTGCTGCTGCTCCAGTTTCAACTGTTCTGCCTGCGGCTATGGAACACTGACCTGTTCACCGGACGTGCTACCTGTCCCAGACCTGCTGTTTTCAACTCTCTAGAGACAGCAGGAGCGGTAGAGATACTCTTAATGATCGGCTATGAAACGCCAACTGACATTTACTCCCGGGGTGCTGACTTGCTGCACCCTCGACAACTACTGTGATTATTATTATTTGACCATGCTGGTCATTTATGAACATTTGAGCATCTTGGCCATGTTCTGTTATAATCTCCACCCGGCACAGCCAGAAGAGGACTGGCCACCCCTCATAGCCTGGTTCCACTCTAGGTTTCTTCCTAGGTTTTGGCCTTTCTAGGGAGTTTTTCCTAGCCACCGTACTTTTACACCTGCATTGCTTGCTGTTTGGGGTTTTAGGCTGGGTTTCTGTACAGCACTTTGAGATATCAGCTGATGTAAGAAGGGCTATATAAATACATTTGATTTGATTTGATGTGAAGTCCCCACAGCAATGTTCCAACATCTAGTGGAAAGCCTTCCCAGAAGAGTGGAGGCTGTTATAGCAGCAAAGGGGGACCAACTCCATATTAATGCCCATGATTTTGGAATGAGATATTCAATGACCACATACTTTTGGACGTGTGGTGTAGCTAGGTTGGATAACCACATATCTCAGTCATAGTAAGTATATTTTTCTTCAATAAAGTAGTTATCAGCAAGGCCGGAGCTAGTAAGGAAAAAAACTCACTTTTGAGTTCAGCGTAATGCGTGCCCAGTGGGGTATCTCTGTCTGGCTGTATTCTGACTCATCACCCTTTTCAGTGGATGAATATTGATGTGACATTGTGTGACAAAGAACAGGACAGGCTGCTATTTTGATGCTGTGTCTTCTGTATGTGCTAGGCTTGGTATGGAAGTGGAACAGCAAGAGAGAAAGACTGAAACGAGAGATGAAGAGAGAGAGTGAGAGGAACGACAGAGACCACCTACTAGACCGGAGATGGTGTTACCGTCTTTGTCGGATTTGCGTTTAGGTTGCGAGTGCAAATGAAATGTGTGTGTGTGTGATTACTGGGATGTACTGTGTGAGGGCAGAGTGTGTGTTTTGGATGCGTTGCTTGCTTAGTCGCTTGTGTTTTTGTGTGTTTGTGTGTGTTTTTTCGATTGTGTATGTGCCACTGCAGTGTGTGGGTGGTGTTTAAACAGGAGAGTGTATTTGCCTCATGGCTTCATGCTCAGGTGGGAGGGATTAGACACACACACACACACACACACACTGAATGGGCGTTGTAATGCTAAACCAGGTTGAGTCTCAACATGTCTTCTTATAAACAGTAGTTATTGCTTCTGTAGACAGACCAATGCAACTAGGCTGTTATGGCATAGAATGACTTGATTGAATGTGCAGGAGACATTATTAGTAAGTACTGGTAGATACACTCTGTTATGTCGATGGGCAGCTAGAACAAGTTGGACGTGTGTACACAAACACGTGTACCAACACACACACACACACACACAGACACAGACACACACACACACAAACGGCAGTAATCCCCCTCGACATGCCATGGATTTGGACAAAACAGGGATTTTCCTCTTCAAAGGGCAAGGACCACCCATCGGAACACCGGAACAATGGTGGCTGGTGCGCCGGAAGCTTCACACACAGACACACAGACTAACCGCCCTCCTCGGCTTCTAGGATATTGAGGATTTGGGGGTTATTGTAAAGGCTAGTATAGAGCACATTCCACTGTATCTAGTCAAGCACAGGTCCCTTCAGACAGCAGATCACTCCCATTTTACATTTTAGTCATTTAGCAGACGCTCTTATCCAGAGCGACTTACAGTAGAGTGCATACATTTTATTACATTTTTACATACTGAGACAAGGATATCCCTACCGACCAAACCCTCCCTAACCCGGACGACGCTATGCCAATTGTGCGTCGCCCCACGGACCTCCCGGTTGCGGCCGGCTGCGACAGAGCCTGGGCGCGAACCCAGCCCAGCCTGGGCGCGAACCCAGAGACTCTGGTGGCGCAGCTAGCACTGCGATGCAGTGCCTTAGACCACTGCGCCACCCGGGAGGCCACTCCCCTTAACTAACCCTGTTAGCACTGGGTCTGTATTAAACCACACATACACACAAACACTGGACAGTGAGGGATGAAATGAGAGGGATGAGGGATGGAGAGAGGGAGGGAGGGAGGGAGGGAGGGAGGGAGGGATTGAGAGAGAGCGCCTCTGCAGTGTGTCTTTTGGGAGGAGAATGTAGTGCAGGGCTGCTTAGACAAGCTTTTGACTTAGACAGAAGTGTTGTGCGTGTTTTTGAGTGTGTTTTACTGTGTGTGTGTGTGTATACATGCGTTTTTATTTGATTACTTTTGAACTGAAACACAGAGAAGGCTGGCTGCTTTGTGCGGGTGATTCACAGGGAAATTTAAACTATTTGTTGCTTGAAAGCGGCTTTTGAAATCTAAGAAAAAAGTTTGGAAAAGATGGTTGCTAACAGCAGCAGACAGTGCTCTACTGGCTGCATATTTGGATTAGTCTCTCTACCTCTTTCTTTCTCTCTCTCATTCTCTCGTCTCTCTCTTACCTTCCTTTCTCTTTTCCAAAAGCATCACGTTCATCTTTCTTCATGTAGTTTTGTGTTTGAGTGAGTTATTGTGTCCAACGTGTGTGCTTTGTGGATGTGGGAGAGTGACTGTATTGTGGAATGGTGATTTGAGCGTTGATGCATTGTTCCACTGCGCCTGTATGTAGATTATGTTTGATAAAGAGAGACAAGCACAGCCTGCTTTCACTCATTGGAAGAACACAATGTTTTGATCACTGGTGGTGTTCATAAAGTACATAGGACCAGGAGTTTTTACAATATGGAGATTCAGCCTTTCACCAAACATGATTTTAAAATGTCACCCATAAAACTGTAATTAATGGAGGTGGATGCGGGGGCGTGTTTATTGAACGAGGTATGCTTCACTCCAGTCAACCTAACTTCACTCCTAACTGAGGGCCAGTGAACGTATTTGATGGATTTTATCCGGTCACATCCTCTCTAGGGTAACGGACATAATTGAATTTATATACTGGGTCAGTGTTTTTTGTTAAGAGGTCCTTCATTTCTAAAGTTTCAAGAAAAGGCGGCAGAGGAAATGGAAATGGAAGTAGGACAAATAGGAAACGATGACACTCTAGGTGTTGCCTCAGTCCTTGGCCACAGGGGTGCAATTAAATGCTTTGGCCACTGCTGTGAAGAAGCTCCAAATCCCTGATGTCTTTAACCTGGGCTATTTAACAGCCTCTATCTGATTATCTGCAAATGGGACATCAGGCTTGCAGTGTTCTGTGAGTTCCAACTTCTGCTGTTGTCCTTGCTCCAGGGGTATCTGCAGGCTTATCTTCTTGAAAAGGACATTTCAACATTCATCATCTCCAGCACCACCAACAACATCAACATATGAAAAAATGGTGCATTTTCTAGTAAAAAAAACATTGAGGAAGATAAATGTTTCTAATGACGACATCCACCAATTAGTTGGCAATGCCTACTCATAATTGGTTCAAATCACACGATGCACACCGAAGATGTACACAAAACATAGAAACACGCCATTTTCACATATGTTGACGTTGGGGTGGATGAACATGAAATGTCCCTTTAAGTCATCAGATGAACTGAAGCTCCTAACAGCCTCCTGGCTGGAGGTCTTGGCGTCTCAAAGCCTCCGGAAGGTGTCTGGACACAAGTTCTTCTTTAAAAGAAAGTCCATGAGTATACTTCCTTCTCTTCCCTCACTTCTTTTACAAAACTGAGCCGGCGTTCCATGCCAAACTACCATGTTGGAATCTGAACAAGAAGACCCTGCACCTCTGATAGGCATCTACATCATTCCTTAATGGAGCTGACGATTTGTCTAGATCTGTGAGATGGAGCCAACCATGCCGTCATGTAGATCTGTGAGATGGTTCTTCCTCGCTGCGAAATGCCACGTGCCCCTGAACACCTTTTTCAGGGTCAGCTGGATGATGCAGAGGGTTGATTTCTCAGCCGGGACTGATGCCACTTCTCTCTTGAGTTGAAGTGTGAATACCGGCCAGTCCATGTTGGTGGTGGGGGGTGGGGGGGGCTCTGTTATGAAGAGTTAACTTTTTTCAGGATTTAGTTTTTATTGCCTGGATAAGGCACTTGGGTTGTCTGTCAGTAAAGGATGAAGATAGATACTAAAGGCATTGTGCTATTTCTCTGAAAAGTGGAACACTTGGAATTGTACTGTACACATTCCACTATTTCTCTGGCTGCACATTGTGACCATTTATTGGAACCATAGAAAAATAATCATTCTAATTATATGATTGTTACAAGTGAGTTGTGACCCTTCTTTGTGATGTGTACTGTAGGCCATATCTTTTTTTTGCTGTTAAATCATGCCAGTATGTAAACTTGCCTTTGTTTTCAGGTGCAAAAATCATGATGTAAGTTCATTCTTATAGTTTAGGTTATTTTGTTTTTTATATGAGTAAGAAATTCTCAAATCAAGGTCCATACAGTTTATTGCCATTATGTCTATCTGTACAATAACCCAATAAATAAAGTTTACATGCAAGAAAAAAATGTGTTACATCCAGCCTAGCTAGTTCTTCCTCTTTCCCACTCAAGGATCCCCCCCTTCTGTCTCTCTGGATGCTGTCACTGTTCTCTGACTGGCTGTTGTGACAGAGCCGTCTCTTGAGTTGTCAGCCTCTCTTAAAGCTGAGTTTAATTACTCCTTTTCAGCAGCATGACACACGCACACACACACACAGCATGCCACATCGTTCTCGCAGTAATTGTCAAAAAACGCAGTGATTGAAGTCTCCATCAACCGTGCTACCTGACAAACGCCTATGTGTCTCACGTCTCGTAGACAAAGAAGACCCCAGATTTGTCATGGTTTTCACAAGGTTTTTTCATCAACCCTTTGAAACATTAGGGGATATGTAGATGTGTGTGTTGGCCTGCCACAGTGTTGGACAGGCAGTGCGGATCGATGGACTGTCCCCACTGTGCCCATCTCTGAATAGACAATTAGAGGAGGAGGAGGAGGAGGAAGAGTTACAGTACATGATTATTGACTGGGTTTGGATGAAGGGTCCATTCTATGATAAAGATATGCTAGCAATGGCTCATGTAGAAAATGGTTATTCTAATAGAATATGTTTGATATTTACTATACGGTAGTTCTAAAATCCTTTTATTTATAATATTCCTAAAATGCTAAATAATGGAATAACTATTGAAAGTTCCCTGAAATATTTCCTTTCCTATTCCTTTGTTACCTGTGATTAATGGAACTGTGACTGTCAGATGAGAGATGTCTTTGTGAGAACGAACAAAACAAATATGATTGTTGACACCATTGCAACTAAGATGGATCGGAGCTAGTACGACCCATGACAGACGAGACAAAAATAAAGACATTCCGTTTCAATTAATTATCTTTTTCCATTCGATTTTTGTACTCTGTTGCACCTGTAGAAGTTTGTTGAATGGGTGTGGACTACTTTTGACCTGATGGTCCATTTTCTCCTTTCTCTCCTCTCCCTCCCAGGCACCTTGCCCTACGACATAAAGATAGTGATTGCGGGGAACCATGAGTTGACCTTTGACCAGGAGTTCATGGCTGACCTGATCAAGCAGGACTTCTACTACTTCCCGTCGGCCTCCAAGCTGAAACCAGAGAACTACGAGAACGTCCAGTCCCTGCTCACCAACTGTATCTACCTGCAGGACTCAGAGGTCACCGTACGCGGCTTCCGCATCTATGGCTCCCCCTGGTGGGTGACTCTGTAACTGCAGTATACCTGATAGTTGACAACACTCCTACTACTTCATCTATTTCTACCTATCAATCTTCTCTCACAAACACTTTGTCCTTCCTCTCCACTGTGTGTGTGTGTGTGTGTGTGTGTGTGTGTGTGTGTGTGTGTGTGTGTGTGTGTGTGTGTGTGTGTGTGTGTGTGTGTGTGTGTGTGTGTGTATGTGTGTGTGACAAATGCTCCATGATGCAGTGTTTTTGGTGTGTCCATGTGTTTTTGGTGAGTGGCCCCAGAGGTATTGTGTAGGCACTGGGAGGGGTGTGCGTGTGGGGCCCCCAATGCTAGGTAATTGGTTTGCTGAGATAGTGGGGTCCCTTGAGTTAGAGGAATAGCCGCTATGGAGAGATGCCTGAGGTGTGTTGAGATAGTGAGAAGGGGTGAGAGAGAGAGAGAATGGAGAGGGAGAGAGAGAGAGGAAGAAAGAGAGATGAGGAGAGGGAGTGAGGGACAGAGAGGGAGGAAGAAGGAGGGAGAGAGAGAGAGAGTGAATGAGAAATGAAGCGGGAGAGAACTGAAGACAGAGGGTGTGAGAGGAAGAATGGTGTACACAGCTTCAATTCAGTAACACCGGCTGGGCTTGGCTTGTGCAGTAGGCTTGCTACAGAAGGCAGATGAAATGGTGTGTGTGTGTGTGTGGGTGGGTGTGTTGCAGCAGCCCGAGGCTCTGTTCCTCCAGCACAGAGGGACTCCAGCTGGAGGCTCCGTGTGTTCCCCCTCTCCACACTGTCTGCTCCTCTATCTCTCTACCTCTCATCATCCCTCCCTCTCCCTCAATCCACCTGTCTGCTCCTCTATCTCTACCTCTCCTCATCCCTCTCTCTCCCTCAATCCACCTGTCTGCTCCTCTATCTCTCTACCTCTCCTCATCCCTCTCTCTCCCTCAATCCACCTGTCTGCTCCTCTATCTCTCTACCTCTCCTCATCCCTCCCTCTCCCTCAATCCACCTGTCTGTTCCTCTATCTCTCTACCTCTCCTCATCCCTCCCTCAATCCACCTGTCTGTTCCTCTATCGCTCTACCTCTCTTCATCCCTCCCTCAATCCACCTGTCTGTTCCTCTATCGCTCTACCTCTCCTCATCCCTCAATCCACCTGTCTGCTCCTCTATCTCTCTACCTCTCCTCATCCCTCTATCTCCCTCAATCCATCTGTCTGCTCCTCTATCTCTCTACCTCTCCTCATCCCTCCCTCAATCCACCTGTCTGTTCCTCTATCGCTCTACCTCTCATCATCCCTCCCTCTCCCTCCATCCACCTGTCTGCTCCTCTATCTCTCTACCTCTCCTCATCCCTCTCTCTCCCTCAATCCACCTGTCTGCTCCTCTATCTCTCTACCTCTCATCATCCCTCCCTCTCCCTCCATCCACCTGTCTGCTCCTCTATCTCTCTACCTCTCTTCATCCCTCTCTCTCCCTCAATCCACCTGTCTGTTCCTCTATCTCTCTACCTCTCCTCATCCCTCCCTCAATCCACCTGTCTGCTCCTCTATCTCTCTACCTCTCATCATCCCTCCCTCTCCCTCCATCCACCTGTCTGCTCCTCTATCTCTCTACCTCTCCTCATCCCTCTCTCTCCCTCAATCCACCTGTCTGCTCCTCTATCTCTCTACCTCTCCTCATCCCTCCCTCTCCCTCAATCCACCTGTCTGTTCCTCTATCTCTTTACCTCTCCTCATCCCTCCCTCTCCCTCAATCCACCTGTCTGTTCCTCTATCTCTCTACCTCTCCTCATCCCTCCCTCTCCCTCAATCCATCTGTCTGCTCCTCTATCTCTCTACCTCTCCTCATCCCTCCCTCAATCCATCTGTCTGCTCCTCTATCTCTCTACCTCTCCTCATCCCTCCCTCTCCCTCAATCCATCTGTCTGCTCCTCTATCTCTCTACCTCTCCTCATCCCTCCCTCAATCCATCTGTCTGCTCCTCTATCGCTCTACCTCTCATCATCCCTCCCTCTCCCTCAATCCATCTGTCTGCTCCTCTATCGCTCTACCTCTCATCATCCCTCCCTCTCCCTCAATCCATCTGTCTGCTCCTCTATCGCTCTACCTCTCATCATCCCTCCCTCTCCCTCAATCCATCTGTCTGCTCCTCTATCTCTCTACCTCTCCTCATCCCTCCCTCAATCCATCTGTCTGCTCCTCTATCGCTCTACCTCTCCTCATCCCTCTCCCTCAATCCACCTGTCTGTCCGTGCGCTCCACATGTCGCTGGCTCGGCAGTGGGGAGCACAGGGGAACGCGGGGGAACGAGGATGTCTCTTTCTATCTCTAATCTCTGTCAGGAGCAGTGGGACAGCGCCTGCTTTACCCTCTCCAGTCCTGTCTCCATGGCGATGCCAGGCTGGCACTGCTTTATGGCCCGTGGCCAGCCTGTACTGTAGCCTCGGGGTGGTGGGAGGAGAGAACCCTTTCTGTCTGTCTGTGTCTCCTGCCCTAACGAGTCGTCTGGCCTGAATGAACTGTAACAGCACAGTCACTTTCCCCTCTGTTCCAGTCACTCTCCCCTATGCTCCAGTCACTCTCCCCTCTGCTCCAGTCACTCTCCCCTCTGCTCCGCTCTCACCCTCCCTCCATCTCCCTTCTTCCCCTTATCTCCCTGTCTCATTTTCTCCATTCTTTTCCCTCAATCCCCTCAGCCATCACTATTCCACCTACCCCTGCTCCCAACCCATATCTATCCTTCCCTCCATCCGTCTTTACTTCTGTTCTGTCATCCTTCAATCACTCGTTCTCTTTTCTATCCCTTCACCCGTCCCTCTCTCCTCGTGGGGCTCTGATGGCAGGTTGCTCGCAGCATGGTGCTTTCTTGTCCGTCCCTTGTCTCTGTCACACACACACACACACACACACACACACACACACACACACACACACACACACACACACACACACACACACACACACACACACACACAGCTCCACCATCCCTATCCCTACCCCCCAGTCTCCAGACAAAATTAGATCCGAGCATAGCATGCTGCATCCTACCCAAATCCTAACAATTTGTCATTCTCTGAAATGTGGAATCAAAAGGACAGCATGGGGGAGCAGTTGTGTGTGTGTGTGTGTGTGTGTGTGTGTGTGTGTGTGTGTGTGTGTGTGTGTGTGTGTGTGTGTGTGTGTGTGTGTGTGTGTGTGTGTGTGTGCCTCTGTTCCTGCTCTGACAGTAATGCAAGTTTACAAGTCATTTGTCATGGGCGTATCGCAAAGCCACCCCGCGTCTCAGAGCTAAAGGGACGGCGAGACAGAATGGAAGATGTGTGTGTGTGTGTGTGTGTGTGTGTGTGTGTGTGTGTGTGTGTGTGTGTGTGTGTGTGTGTGTGTGTGTGTGTGTGTGTGTGTGTGTGTGTGTGTGTGTGTGTGTGATGGAGGCAGAACAGTAGAGCCCCAAACCATAGTCTAACAGTAGCGTGGGAGGCATGGGAATTAGCCACAGTAGTCGTCTTTTCAAAGCCCAAACGAGGCAGAGAATCCACTACACAACGCACAAGCACAGAAACACAGCGGAGCGAGGGAAACGGGGGGAAGGAGGACAAAGTGGAACGAGTGAGGGAAGTTTTAATGTAGACCTGCTCAACTGTGTTTGGGATTTTAGGCCTTCTATTTTGAGTGTGTCTGAGAGGGCAAAGGTGGCAGCATTAGTGTAGTCTACAGCTGTGTGTGCGTGTGTGTGTCAGAATGTATGAGGTCTCGGGAACACATGTATTGCTTTACACGGGGGAGAGAGAGCTCCTCGCTTCATTGCAGACTTCCAATGTAGCTAATCACATGGCTAATTAAGGAGATCACAACACTGTGGTGCGTGTGTGTGTGTGTGTGTGTGTGTGTGTGTGTGTGTGTGTGCGTGTGTGTGC
This sequence comes from Salvelinus fontinalis, assembly GCF_029448725.1. Lineage (NCBI taxonomy): Eukaryota > Metazoa > Chordata > Actinopteri > Salmoniformes > Salmonidae > Salvelinus > Salvelinus fontinalis. The sequence goes on along the minus strand of NC_074703.1, from coordinate 11,022,982 downwards.
GTGCGTGTGTGTGCATGTGCGTGCGTGCGTGCGTGCGTGTGTGTGTGTGTGTGTGTGTGTGTGTGTGTGTGTGTGCGTGTGTGTGCGTGTGTGTGCGTGTGTGTGCGTGCGCCCTACTGGTATAGCCAAGAAGTGAACTATAAATGATGTAGCCTATTTAAATGATTAGCAGAGACTGTGTGGGCCTGATTCAATTCATCGTAAACCAATCCCTTAAACAATGAATTGAATTGTGATTCAGTTATCATCAACACAACTGTGTCGTCCTCACCTTGCTCATGGACGGAACAATGAATGAATCAGTTAAACATGTTCTTTTAAACATGTTCTTTCTACAGCTTTAGTTCCACATAGATCCTCACAGTATTTCACTCTCTCTTCACTGGTTTTCTCTTGAGAGAGAGATATAGTAGGGTGATAGGAATATTATTACAGAGAAGAGATAGTAAAAGGGAGAGGGTGTAGAAAGAAGGTAAGAGAATGGGGTAAAGAAAGAGATGGAGAGATTGAGAAGCAGGAATGGAGAAAGGAGCGCGAGAAAGGGGGAGAGATGGAGAAGAGGGGGATGGAGAGAGTAAGAGAGGCCTTATAGCGGCCCTCTCTGTGGAATTAACTAATGGGTTAACTTTCTCTAAGTGTTCATAATGACAGTCTCAAAGGACGGCACACACAGACACACACACACACATCTGAAGAGCGGCGGGAGAGAGAGAGGGGGAGGACAGAGGAGTGAAATCAGGAACTGTTTATTGATGGGGGAGTGGTGGGATGAGGAGACATTTTTTTAAATGAAAAAGGGAGAAATGTATCGCTCCCCACTGCTCTCCGCACGGAATAATTAAGCACGGAGATGCAAAAGACTCTTTAATTAGATTTTTTAATTATTTAGGATTTCACTTCTTTCTATAGTGGCCCAATTAAGAAAGCTCATCAGAAAAACTAAAGAGATGAAGAGAGTCTTCTCCTCTTCCTCCCCCTCTTCCTCCCCCTCTCCTCTCTTTGATTCATGGTGAGGGACAGAATACCTGCTCCCCCTGTTTTGAAAACTTCTCTGATGAAGGGGGGATGGAAAGAAGAGAGATCTCTCCTCTCTCTGTGTTTTTAATTAACAGGTGTTTTGATGTAGACTGAGAGGAGGGGTGGAGAGTGGCAGAGGGAGAGAGGGACAGAATACTCCAGGGGTTTTATATAATGACTCTAATGATGTAGAAATGATGAAGGTAATTTGACCTCTTTGGAGTTTGTCTAAGAGTTCTAGCTGTTACTGCTGAACATCTCTTACAGGATATAACGAGGGAGGGAGAGAGAGAGGGATCGTCCTTCCCTGTGTGAGCTAGCTAGCTACAGTAGTGTCTTGTGGTGGGTGTTGCTTTTGTAGGGCTGCTCACCAGGGTCCTTGCTAAATTAACATCTGATGTGCTCAGAGACTGTCCCAAAACCCTGGAGCCCTGTGCTCTACCCCTCCTTCTCTCTCCCTCTTTTCTTCTTTCTCTCTTGTTCCTCCACATCGCCTGTTTCCAGTGGTTGAGGTGTATTCCCCAAGTGGGACAGTGAGGTAGCCTGTGATGAACACTGAGTAGTAATAAACGGCCACTTAAGGTTTGGAGGGGAAAAGGGAGAGAAAATGGCCTACTTCAACACTTGTCACTTTCCCCCCTCCGTAGATTCTCTTTGTTCTTTAATCTCTTTCCTCCATTCTCGTTCTCTTTCTCTAAGTGCTGTCAGTCTCTGTCCCTGCAGGTGAGTAAACACACTGTTATGGTGAGGTGTTATGAAGGGAGGGAGAGAGAGGATGAACAAGGAAGGAGAGGAGGAGAAGACGTTTCGTTTCCCTGTAGGGATTTCTCTTTAAATTACCTGTTAAATGGCCTCAAGAGGAAAGACTTTGTGAGTGTGTGTGTGTGTGTGTGTGTGTGTGTGTGTGTGTGTGTGTGTGTGTGTGTGTGTGTGTGTGTGTGTGTGTGTGTGTGTGTGTGTGTGTGTGTGTGTGTGTGTGTGTGTGTGGTACTGTAGGCCATTCTCCATGATTACACACAAATGCTTCCCCTCTCCAAGGCATGTGGGCTTCATAGTAATTCTGAATTAAAGTGATTCTGTCCATATGTTCCACCCTCTTCTCTCTGTTTCTTGATCACACACACACACACACACACAGATATAGTGTTGTTCTCAGCGTATAGTTTCTCCCTTGCGGTCTCAGTCGGGTCAGGCAGTGAGCAGTCACTGGTCAGTGTCCTTGTTGACCACAATTAGACCACATAGTCAGAACCAGTCTAGAGGACCAGGAATGCTCGTCCAAAAGGGATCAGGGGTGTGAGTGGGGTTGTATGATGCTGTGAGTGTGGGGTTATTTCTTCCCCCTTAGGGTGTCTCTGTCCTCCATATCAGACCCTTCTGCTGTGCTGGCACACATGCTGCCATGATGCCCAGAACTGGTTCAGAACAGGGGTCCCTCTTCACCCCCATCTGCCATATTTTCACCCCAACCTGCACCATCCCACCAACCTCCATCTTTGGCAAATCAGTGTGTTTCCTTATGCACAGGAGACTGGTGGATGGGAAGGAGGGAGGGAGCAACAGAAGGCCCTCCTTTTTCTTTTCCTTTCTTTCCTGTTCTTCTCTCTCCCTCTGTCCACCGGAGAACTTTGAAATAATTTGTGTCTCGTGGGTTTTTACACATTCTAATTTCCAACTAAATGGGACATCTGTTTGACAAGGGAAGATTTGCCACGGTTGCCAAGGCAACTATCACTCTGAAGGAGGGGGGGGGGGGGGAAGAAGTCCAACAGCTTTTCTGGACAGAATTAGACTGTAGTGGATGAAGCTAACGCACATTATCCCTCCAAGACAAACACAGCTTAGACACATGTTAGTCCCTCTCTCTTTCTCTCACCCTCTTTCTCTCTCGCTCTTTCCCTCTCTATCTCACCTCCCCTCACTTTTTGCCTCATCCCCCTTTTTCTCTCCCCCCTCTCCCTATCTCTTCTCCCCGCTCCCTCCTTATTTCACCCCCCCCCCCCCTCTGCAGAATCATAAGAAGAAGAAAAAGATACGCGTCACATTGAGATCTGCCATCAATTAAAAAGGAAAGCCCCTCCCCCATCTCTCCACTCTTCCCTGTCTTCCCCACTGTCGTTTCGACTGTCACTCCTCCCCTGTGAAGCCACCTCTTCCTCCATGGTAATTGGTCATTATTTAGAACAGGAAGGGACAAATGTGCTTCCCTAGCGCTTCTAAATGCTATTTAAATGGGAATGCATTATGTTCTACGCTAACAGGGTTAGCGCCTAGCGCCACGTCTGTTATTAGGGAACTGGAAATGAGACAAGCAGGCAGGCTCAACCATGGGAATCAAAATACAGCAAAGACCTGTTGTCTGCCTATGACACTCTACAGAGGTGTGTTTGGAATGGAGTCAGACTAGACTGTGGATGATGGGTGTATGGGAAGGTATGGACACAGGAGAACGTGTAGGAGGGCTAGGGTCAAGTACAAGAGGCTAGAGATGTCTGATCTTCTACTCAACCTGCAGCTTACTTCAAAGTGGTTAATGTGCGTTGTACCTTTATGACCATGTTGACCCAGATCAGTGTTAACCAAATGGGAGGTCAACTCATGGCTTAAACATCATGAGCGCTGGCTTGAAACAACATCACTACTTTAAGCATTAGGTGGGTCATCGCACAGACAAATCTTTAAGGGGAACCTTGCTGGCATATTTGGGTGTATTCTGTTCCTCTCACTGCCACTTTCTTTCTTGGCCCTCCTCTGTCCTCGTACCCCCCCCCCCCCCCCCCCCCCCCCGAAGCTAGCAGGGTTTGGACCCCTCTCTCCAGTGGCGCTCCAGGCACCTCCATATGACACAGTTCTCACCCACCTGCTCTCATCACACACACACACACACACACACACACACACACACACTGGGCTGCTGCAGCTTTCCTCCACCTGCTGCATCAAGGAAGGCTTACAGGATGTTGGAAGCGAGCGCTGCCTACACCCCTACTTCTCCACACACACACGCTGCTGACAAAGACACCCATTGAACACACACACACATGTACATCCACAGAGAGACTCACTTCCTCATCCTCTTAGTCTTTCTTTGTCTGCCAATCTTACTCTGTCTGTTTGTCTGTCAATCTCTCTTTTTTCCCCATGTTTCTCTTCTTCTCTCATTCTCTCCTTCCTTTCTCTCTTTCACACTTTCTGTCAAGTGTATCCACTTTGCGAGAAGACGTAGGTGGCGGCATGTGGCATGTGGACGTCCACATCAAATCCCCCCCACCCTAGCGGCAAAGTTAGTGCAACGTTAGTGCAACGTGTCTCTGAGCATCCTGTGAGAGCAGCGTCCGACGGGAGCTCATTATCGCTGGGCATGAAGTCGTCTGTCATTACCCAGCAGATTTGTCATCTCTCAGTACCTCGCACTACCCAGCCAGGGATAGGGGGAGGAGAGGAAGGGGAGCGAGGAGGGGAGGGTCTTTGTTCGGGGTACTTGGCTACAGAATCTGGAGAAACTCACAAGAGCATGTCATGACCATGCACAGTATCTACAGTGCATTTCATAGGGATCCATGACAGGCGTGTCATAGTGTGACTACGTGTCTTAACATTGGAACCTTGTGAGCAGTCTATTGATTAGGTAGAGAGGGTGATATAATTATGTTTACTGCATATTGCTTGAGATTGTATTGGCAACTGTATTGTAACTTATAAATTCATGGTTAAAATTCTTATTTTGAAAATAGGCAGTAAATTGCTGAAACATTGTCAATAGAAGCGCTCGTTCTCTCGGGTTAATACGAGAAGAAATGCTTTTAGCCTGATTTAGTTTCAGAGCTTCCCTTGCTGCTTTATGGTGCGATGTAAAACACCAGAAATATTAGTGATAATACGATAGTGAACGACCCAGATGTCATATTCTGTTGTGTAGCCCGAAGTTCCTTCAAAGTCATGTGTCTGTTTAACTACCAGTAGTCTTTCCTAAGTCCCACTTTAATGCATGTCACTGATGTAGATTTGACGCGTGGGCAGATGTACAATTGTGAAGCGTAAGCTGCGTAAGCTATAGCACAGGTATAGGAGAGACGTGTGTGAGAGGCTCAGTCCCTGATCAAACACGGTTTCCTCTGAGATTCTGACTGGTTTCTGCTGATCCGTACTTTTCTAACTGTTTCTAAGAAAGGGAGGGGGGGGAGAGGCATGGAGGAGAGGAAAGCGAGGGGGGGCAGGGATGCGTTTGTCTTTTCTGACATCCAACTTGATTACAGAGGAACAGCAGCAGGCAGGAGAGAGGGTGAGGAAGAGAGGGACAGAGGAAGAGAGGAGAGCAGGAACAAGAGACACATCTATTCATCTGTCACTAACCCTACGCATCAGTCCCTCTGTTGCTCTCTCTCTCCCTCTCCCTCTCCCTCTCTCTCCCTCTCTCCCTCCCTCTCTCTCTCTCTCTCTCTCTCTCTCTCTCTCTCTCTCTCTCTGTCTGTCAGTCTGTCTGTCTCGTTTTTCTTTTTTTATCTATCTGGTGGTACATCTGTATCACTCTTTTTTTCCATTTCTAATTCATTGTTCTCTTTTTTGTGTCTCGTTCTCCCGACAGTATACAATATATTTCTCTTCCCCCTATGTTCTCCTCTCCTAATTCCCTCCATCCCTCATCGTTCCTCTTTAGAGCAAGTCTGCCTGCATTTTATTAAATGTGGGAAACATCAGTCTATAGGGAGACAGAGACCTGCCAGGTGTGTGTGTGTGTGTGTGTGTGTGTGTGTGTGTGTGTGTGCGTGTGCGTGTGCGTGTGTTTGTGCATGTGTTTGTGCATGTGAGTATGTGATCAACAAGGGGCGGTGGGAACAATGTTTCAGCATTTCACCAAAGAAGCAGAATTAATGACACGGTGGAGGAGTAGACATGGGAGGGAGGGAGGGGTGACAAACACAGGTGGGAGCTCTGGGATTTATGGGGGGAGGTAGGGGTTAGGGGTTGGTTTAGACAGCAGCTGCTCTTCATTGATGGGGCTCGCTGTGGGAATGGATGAAACCAGCTTGATTTGACAAAGAAATGTAGATTTTGGAGAGGAAATGTACAGGCAGCTTCACAGCTGTATAATATTGTTGTGTGCTGCTTGTTTAATAAATATGATGTTTTATTGACAGAAGAAATGCTCTCCTCTGAGAAAACCCTATAAGAACACGTCTGGCTTTAAACCTGACATTGAAGGTGGTGGGGGTTCTTGGGTTGTGTGCTGCTGCTGCTGCTGCTGCTGCTGCTGATGAGTGTGAAGCTGTGAATGAGCACAGCTGTGAGGAGGCTGACTGCTACTGGTCCAGAGCACCAGGCCTTTCAGACTTCACACAAGACAAGTGTCTTTGTACCCATCACTGATTTGTTGATGAGGCTTGGCGTGTGTGTGTGTGTGTGTGTGTGTGTGTGTGTGTGTGTGTGTGTGTGTGTGTGTGTGTGTGTGTGTGTGTGTGTGTGTGTGTGTGTGTGTGTGTGTGTGTGTGTGTGTGTGTGTGTGTGTGTGTGTGTGTGTGTGTGTGTGTGCAGATCTCCCTGCACTCTGTCACAGATGGGGTCTGCGACGCCACCTTGGTCTGCTCCAGTTTCATCAGGATGGTTGGAAACTCTGAGACTACTGCTGTATAGGGGTGTGTCTGTGTATATCAAAACGTGTATATCAGCTCAGAGTTGTGCAGGTGTGTGTTTGTGTGTCAGTGTGTGTGTGTGTCAGCCCCGGGGCCAGACATTGACTGGTGTAGCTCAGTGACTACTGTGTTTAGTGGATGAGAGCTCGGTGGTAGTCCGTCACCTAATCTTCCACCCACCCAGTGCTTAGACCACTACCTCACTCACCGGTCGCCTGCAATTAAACCATTACAGACACACACAGGCGCTGAGAGAGGGAAAGATGGGAGGAGAGACTGACTACAAAACAGCATTGCTTGATTTCCCGTAGGTCAACATTTACTGATACAGTTTCCCTGTTTCGGTGTCTTGTGTGTGTTCATATTTCTTTCCGAATTTTGAGCGTGTGTGTGTGTGTGTGTCAGCCCGGTGCTCCTCGGTTCCTCCTGAACCTGCTGGGTGTTACATAAGTCATGCTGAGGGCCAATATGTCCCCAATCTGCCTCTCCACAGAGAGAGGGGAAGTGGGGATGGGGGCAGGTAGAGGTAAAGAGGTGGAGAGGTGAGATTAGACAGGAAGAGAGGGAGGGAGAGAGTGGGCTCACTAGATGACAGAAATATAAGAGGAATAGATGGGTTGAGTTATGGTACGTGGATAGATAAAATAAAGATGGAGAATGAAAGATTAAATAAGGACAAGATGGTGACGGGAAGAACGGGAGGGTACGGGGGTGTTGAAGTAAGGACTGTTCTGTAGCTCACACAGCGAAAGGGGGGATACCTAGTCAGTTGCACAACTGAATGCATTCAACTGAAATGTCTCTCCCACATTTAACCCAACCTCTGAATCAAAGAGGTGTAGGGGCCTGCCTTTAATAGACATCATCGGGGGATAACAGCCTTGCTCCAGGGCAGAACGGCTGATTCGAACCAGCTACCTTTCGGTTACTGCAGGCTGGGCTGGGCCCTGTAACATTTCTTATCCTCCATACTGTCAGTCAGATATACAGTACTCTGCCTTTCAGCATTCTCTCTCTCCTTCCCCATCTCTTATTTCCCCTCTATCCCACTCCCTTTCTTTCTCTCTCTTTCAATCTCCTTCTCTCTCTGCATCAGTGTCGGTGTCCCTCTTCTTCTCCCTGTCCCTCTCCCTCTCCTTCCCCTTCTCTCTCCCTACATCCCTCCCTATGTCTCAGTAGTCCTGCTGTGAGGATCAATCTGGCTTGTGTGTGTGGTAGTTGTGATTAAACATCAAAGTCTGTACATTAACCATTGTGTGTGGGAGGGAGAATAGTGTGCGCTGAAAAAGGTTTAGAGTTGGGATTAATAATGGATAAGAGAAAGAAATGTATTTCTCTGTAACATGAAATAGCGTCTTCTTGGAGTCGAACTCTCTCATGCTTCCATGTACCAGTGTGTGTGTGTGTGTGTGTGTGTGTGTGTGTGTGTGGTGTGTGTGTGTGTGTGTGTGTGTGTGTGTGTGTGTGTGTGTGTGTGTGTGTGTGTGTGTGTGTGTGTGTGTGTGTGTGTGTGTGTGTGTGTGTGTGTGTGTGTGTAAATTAATTTATAACTGTCCTATTGAAAGGTTTTAATCCTATTCTGTACGATAGAGAGAATGGGACAGAAGCAGTGTCCTGCTTCTTAAACTGACTCATTTTAAAATGGCTCCTCATTGGCTCATGGAGTAGACTTAAACAAAGAGGACAATGGGAGATATCAGACAGTCAGAGGACATAGAGTACCTAGTAGTATATAATAGTATCTAATACTGACAGAAAAAGTTCCCTGAGAGTAGAATGTATTGTTTGTGTGTAATTACCCTGTAATAGTAAGTAGTGTTAACAGTCAGTAGCCTGTGTTTGAACTAGCCCACCTAGCCTCCAGGCTAGTGAATAAGTAAATGAGAACAGGAAGTTGCTAATAGCATCTCTAAGCAGTTCTGTTGACCTCTATCTGAGCAGTGGAGTCCCAACGGACCTCTCCCACCCCAGAACACTTTTAATTGAAACAGGCTCTTAACGAGGTTAGCGGGGGGGGGGGGGGGGGGGGGGGGGGACATGTACGGAGACACACGTCAAGTGGTGCAGGGAGTTTAATAAGAAAATCTCAGCTCTTTGGAGTGACGAGTGACAGCACAGCAACCCCCTTTAGTATTACCCAGATGTGCATACTGTACATACACGTATACAGTACACGCACATACACACAGTCTAATAAGAGCACACAAGCAGAGTGTATGTCGTGACTCAGTGTTTGTGTGTTTTCCTGCCCTTCCAGGCTGTTATTAGGGTCATTAAGTCGACAGTTTGTCTTAATTAACTCAAGCTGAGGTGATGATGATGGGGTGTGACTGCATCCACTCAGCTTCTCTGAGAAATAGAAAACTTGAAATGAACACACACACACTCCTATAGCATACACACATTCATTAGCTGTCTCTTTGGTTGCGCCCCTCTCTCAGCATCTATTCCGTCTTCCTATTCTGCATCTCTTCATACTGTTTGTCAAAAGATATATAGAGAGAACCCAGACTGGCTCTATACTGTATAGATACCACTCTCTTCTGTGTGCTCTCTCCGTTTTTCTTTACCTCCCTTTCTCTACCGCTCTCTTTTCCTCTGTCTCACAATATCACTAAAACCATCTCCCTCTCTTTCTCTCTTTTGTCTCTCTTTCTATATTTCTCACCAAACCTGTTCCTCTCTAGACCACAGGATAAGTCTGGAACTGATTTAGATTTAAAATTCCTCTTCTGGCGTGCTGTTTTTCTTCCTAACGACTGTGAAGTTAACCAAAGTGTGTGTGTGGTTAACGCCTCACGCCCCTCAGCACTGCCTGATTCGTTAATCATTCATGGCTTTCTCCAATGATATCATTAAGCTTCTGAATGGAGAAACAAATACATACACACACACACACACACACACACACACACACACACACACACACACACACACACACTGAAATAGTTACACACACACATTACCAAGAGCGAGACTGATCTCTTATTTGTTTTCAAACCTTCTATAATATTACCCTGTTTGGTAAAGTGGTGTTTTGGGTAAACCTGACACAATCTCTTTGTCTCTCTGTCTCTGTCTCTCGCTGTCTGTCTTTCGCTGTCTGTCTCTCGCTTTCTTTCTCTCGCTGTCTGTCTCTTGCTGTCTGTCTCTGTCAGTCTCCACCTCTCTCTGTCTCTGTCTCTGTCTATGTCTCTCTCTCTCTCTCTCTCTCTATGTGTGTGTCAGTCTCTCTCGCTTCAGAAAAGAAAGGGGGAAAAGAATTACATCAAATGAAAGTAGTGATTTTGATGCTATTGTTTTTTTCCCAGTGTGCTTTGCTTTGCCCCTAGACGACGCCTAGGGATCCAGCGCTCTAACTCAAACATCTGTTTCCTTTTTTTTTTCATATCCGTAACAAACCTTGGGTATTAACAGTCTTTAATATGCTGAGCACGTCCCCAATTCTCCTCCCTAACTGCACCAAAAAAACGCTAGTTCAATTCTAATCCCTTTCCTGGTCAAATCCTATTTATATAGAAGAGATGTATCTTCCTTTTGCTACTGTGATAAGGATGTAACATGTTACACTGCTGACATGTTACATTTCATATGGTCCATGTCCTAATAAAAGAAAACAGTCAGGGGCACTTTCAGAGTCAGGGGCACTTTCAGAGTCAGGGGCACTTTCAGAGTCAGGGGCACTTTCAGAGTCAGGTACACGTTCAGAGTCAAGTGCACTTTCAGAGTCAGGGGCACTTTCAGAGTCAGGGGCACTTTCAGAGTCAGGGGCACTTTCAGAGTCAGGGGCACTTTCAGAGTCAGGTACCCGTTCAGAGTCAAGTGCACTTTCAGAGTCAGGGGCACTTTCAGAGTCAGGTACACGTTCAGAGTCAGGTACACGTTCAGAGTCAGGTGCTCTTTCAGAGTCAGGTGCACTTTCAGAGTCAGGTGCTCTTTCAGAGTCAGGGGCACTTTCAGAGTCAGGTACACGTTCAGAGTCAGGTGCTCTTTCAGAGTCAGGTACACGTTCAGAGTCAAGTGCACTTTCAGAGTCAGGGGCACTTTCAGAGTCAGGGGCACTTTCAGAGTCAGGTACACGTTCAGAGTCAGGGGCACTTTCAGAGTCAGGTACACGTTCAGAGTCAGGGGCACTTTCAGAGTCAGGGGCACGTTCAGAGTCAGGGGCACGTTCAGAGTCAGGTACACGTTCAGAGTCAGGTACACGTTCAGAGTCAGGGGCACTTTCAGAGTCAGGTACACGTTCAGAGTCAGGTACACGTTCAGAGTCAGGGGCACTTTCAGAGTCAGGTGCACGTTCAGAGTCAGGTGCTCTTTCAGAGTCAGGGGCACGTTCAGAGTCAGGGGCACGTTCAGAGTCAGGGACACGTTCAGAGTCAGGTACACATTCAGAGTCAGGTACACATTCAGAGTCAGGTACACTTTCAGTCAGGGGAACTTTCAGAGTCAAGTGCTCTTTCAGAGTCAGGGGCACTTTCAGAGTCAGGTACACTTTCAGAGTCAGGTACACTCGTGGATACCATTTTTATGTCTGTGTCCAGTATCAAGGTAGTTGGTGGTAGTATCACGATCCAATGCTAACTAGCGTTAGCGCAATGACTGGAAGTCTATGCTGCCCTACCAAGCAAAAAGGCAGTAACTGCTAATTAGGTTGAAAATTAGTTAATGTCATTTTTGCTACATTAAATACATGCTTAATTATGTGGACAAGTATCCTGCATCGATTGTATTGTGTTTTGGAGAAAATGGGGTTCATATTAGGAGTAACTGCAATAAGTTACTGTGAAACCATGGTAAATAAAAAACATTTTCTCAGTTCCACAATATGAGCAGATCCTGCCTTTTTGCTTGGTAGGGTAGTATGGGTATCTGCTAGCATGCTAGATACTGTATAGCATGTGATTTTGGCAGTAATGGTAGAAAATCCCAGACTTTTAACTTGAGACAAGTTGGAAGTGGGAACAGAAAGAAGAAATGCAAGTATTTACATAATGTACAAACTCACTCTTTTCTCTCTCATTCCCTTCATTTCTATCTCATTCCATCTCCATGTCTCTCTCAATAGCCCCTTAATTCTTTCTCATCTCCCCCTTCTCTCTCTATATCTCTCTCTCTCTCTTTATATAATCCTCTGTTAGGGAAATTACAGTCCAATAGCGATTACCAGAGCAAAGTGCTTTTCCTCCGTCTCTCATCTCTCGCTTGTTCTTCATCTCTCCATTCAGATATGAAGAGGGGATGGATGGGTTGCGTCTCAAATGCCACTCTATTCCCAATATATCTCTGGTCAAAAGTAGTGCACTAGGGAATAGGGTGCCATTTGGAACGCAGATGAGACAGGCAGCTCATCTCATTTTAATTGAGACATCCATGTTAAGACGGACATTAATATTTAACCGGCCCAATTAATATGCTCAGGCCAATTTAAACATTTTAAAATTCACTGTGTAAATTATTGAAATTGCGTTCACTGGGAACTTCAGATGTTTCATCAAGTGTTTAGGCTCTGATGTCCCGAAGTGATGGAATTTTAGTGGAGTAGATTCAAGCTGAAATGGGACAGCGTTTCCCATGATGCATCTCTCACTCTGTCTCCTTAACCTCTCAGGCAGTGACCCCAGGGTTGGGACCATCACCAAATGTATCCTGCTGTATTATACCACTAGGTCTTTTTAATTAAGGACGTGTATGTGCGTGTACATGTGTGTGCGCCCCCCCCCCCACACACACACTCGCTTGCATACATACACAGACGGGCAGGAAATGATAAAACAGCCTCCATCTGACGTTCCACTGAAGCGACGGACGGCGTGGCGCCGATAAAAGTTGGCTTTTCCAGTGACTGCTCTCTGCAAATTAAAAAAAGACGGCGGTACGAGAGCTAACGGCGGCATCAACGTGGTTACACACGCGTGGCTCGCCTTACGGTACAGAGGAAGATGGATCTGAGGACTCATTGTTAGTGACATGTTAATTTCTCCACCGTCACTCACCCACCAGAGGCGTCCGCTATCAAAGTGAAGGGACACGGACCCAGCTGTCAAGTCCCTCTCTTCCTCTTCTTTTCTCTCTTCTCCTTTCCCCTCCCGTCCTGGAAGGCTCCAATGCCGACTGTTGAATCAAGCGGACGTTAATGTTTAATGTTGAGGCTGTGAGGTTTTGTAGCCTAGAGCTTTCTGCCTGTGTCTCTAAGGTTCTGTCTAATTTATGCTGTTGCACTTTGTACGTGGCAGCAGTAGTCTTTGATTTGTCAGAGCAGATGATTGAGGTTCAGAGGTTAAGTGCCATTTTGGCTGTTAATCTCTCCCCCAGCAGGGCTCTCACCCCGCAGGTCTCAACCTTATTAGAGATGATGATCTGATGGGTGATTGTGTTGACAGTTGATATGATATACTGTATTAATCTCTGTCCTCTCTCTTTCTCTGAGCCAGGCAGCCATGGTACTATGGCTGGGGGTTCAACCTGCCAAGAGGTCAGGCTCTGCTGGACAAGTGGAACCAGATACCCGACTCCACCGACATACTGGTCACACACTGCCCCCCACTGGGTGAGGGAGACATTACACCTGGGGGACACAATCATGAGACGTCACCGCACACACGTTCCATACACACGCACATATGCACACAGTCACACGCACATGCTTTGATAGACTGTCAAATAAGTAATTCTTTTTGAATAATCTGTAATTTATTCCTGTTATCATCCTCGTGTAAATATCTACCCACACTTACATACACATTTGCATAACACACACACACTTTCACAGCCCATCTCCTGCTGCAGCTGGGAGATGCTCAGACGAGTGTGTGTGATTGATTTCTGTGGCTGCTGCGTGGCGTCTCGCCTCTAAACACAGGGAGTTATTTTCCGTTCAGTTTAGCCAAGTGTCTCCAGCTCCCCTCTCCTCATAAGCCACCGGCATATGGAGCATCTACAGCGGGCCACTAATGCCTATTAGAGAGAGAGACAAAGAGAGGGGGAGAGAGAGGGAGAAAGAGGTGGGGAAGAAGGAGAGACAGAGCAAGAGAGAGGAGGCTGGGGAGGAGAAGGAGAGAGGGAGAAAGGGGTGGGGGAGAATGCAGAGAGCAAGAGAAGAAGAGAGCGAGGGACAGAGAACTACAGAGAGACCGTCAGTCTAGAGAGAGAGGAAGAGAAAGATACAACAGAAAGCGAGGGCTAGACGGAAGGTGACCGAGAAAAAGAATGAGACGCCGTTCGTTCGCACTGCGGCAAAACCCCTCGTCTTTTATGGGGCACGATGGAACGGAGATGGAGGAGAGGAGAAATATGGCCTCTTTTTATCTAGCGCTGAGGAGGAAGTTACACAGGAGAGAAACATCTGTATAAATGCTGTTTACTCACCAGCTGCTTTAAAACAAGCAGAGAATTAGTTGAGTGTCCAGAAATGGAGACAGCCGTTACTCTCCACATCACAAAAGTCTCCACAGACTTGTAAAGTAACCCAACGGGTTTTTAGTCAAATTGCGTTTACTTATTTTGAGCTTTTCACTAGATTTCAAAGCACTTTGTGTATGAGGGTGTGTCACGCCATCCACCACCAACGTGTGCATGGCACAAGAAAGACCAGTCCCGATAGTGTTTCTATAGACTCAGCAGAATGCTTCCTGTAGAAGTGGCACTAAATCAGTCTCTCTCTCTCTCACCCGTGTCACCCTGTGTGTAGCAAAGTGCAGCGGTGTGTGTAGCAGAATGTGTGTGTGTAAGTCATCTCCATTCTCTACAGAGCTTCTGGACTAGTGCATTATAGTATTGTGGAGTGATGTGTATACAGGGTGTAGTATGTGTCCGTATGTTATAGCACCAGTGTTTCCTATGTGGTTATTGACGTGTGTTGTGTTGCTGTCTCTGTAGGGTTCCTGGACTGGGTTCCTAAGAAGATGCAGCGGGTGGGCTGTATGGAGCTGCTCAACACTGTCCAGAGGAGAATACAGCCCAAGCTGCACGTGTTCGGACACATCCACGAAGGTACACACACACACACACACATACACACACACTTTCATTCTGTATGAATGAGGTTTCTCATACTGCTACACAAGCCTACATATTTAAATCAGATTATTGATCTTGTAGGTCAAGGTCTTTGGAATACATCATTATGACTCGTTTATGGATTCTTGCAACGAGGCTGTATTTAATTCTAGTCATATATTATACCTGTAAGTGGTACTGCAGTATCTCATCCAGGCCAGGGGGGACTGGGAGGCCTTGTCTCCAGGCTGAGAGATTATATTTTGGGGTTAGCAGGTCAGCGTGTGTCCCCTGGAGCACCATGGCCCCTTCGGAAAGGACCAGATTAGGAACTAAATCAGATTCACACAGAGAGGAACAGGCCGGATTTAGCACTGCGTGTGGAGTGACTGAGATAGATTGGGAGCAAGGAAGAAGGGAGAGAAAAGGAATTGTAGCTTTTGTCATTTGTCACACATTCTCTACATCAGACCAGTTCATTCTGAGTGATCGAAAAAGCAGAAAGTATCTCACCTGTAAAACATTTGCTTCATGTCAAACGAGATGCAGTTGCCGCTGTCAGAGTTAGATGTGGCTAGTTCTGTCAATAAAGGGAAATGTAGAGAGAGTGTAAAGAAGTCAATGAACAAATGAGTGTTACTGTCAGTCTGTCTTTCTCTCCCTCTCTAACAGTCGTCTCCCTTCCTCTCTCCTCTCTCCTCTACCTCCTCCAGGTTATGGTATGATGACTGACGGCACCACCACGTTCGTCAACGCCTCGGCCTGCACCGTCAACTTCCAGCCCATGAACCCACCCATCGTCTTCGACCTGCCCAATCCCACCAGGACCACATGACTAGAGAAGCCCCGCCCTGCTGAGCCCCCCTCCAATCAGGAGCCTAGTGGTGGGAAGGCAGGTAGGTGAGGGTGGTGGGCAGGTGTGGTGGTGTACTGTATATATTCAAGGTTCTAATGGTGTGTGTGTGTGTGTGTGTGTGTGTGTGTGTGTGTGTGTGGCACAACACACACAAGCGCAAGTCTCTGATGGACGATGTATGTGTCTAAAGAGACAGGCGCTGTTGCAAATCCTCACTTAGCAAATCCATTAATGTTATTTTATGTACTGTCATTCCTTTATTTCAACAAAAGCTCTTAGAAACTCTAAAGTACGGCAAAAGACAGACCCCAGATGCCTCATCTCTCATATGGACATGTCAGCATTAGTCTGTAAATCTTCTGTTGCACTTCTACTGCACTGGCAATCTGACCTGGCTGTCAGGTAGAGAAGAGGACAGGGGAACAGTGTCTCCTGTGTCACTGTTTGAACTCACAGTCTTTCTCTCAGAAGACACTGGATAACTCTCATTCTCTCTTATTGCTCATAGAGGACTCTGTTAAGCCACCAGTGGAAGTTGCTCAGTGGTGATGTTTTGACATTGTGACAGTGTGGTCCACCGTTCATTTGAGACCTTCCCTGGGGAGTGATTGAACACTTACCAGTAGGGTTTCAGAACATTAACCCAATGTCCATGTTTGACTTTGTGGAGCTGTTTGCCAGCACAGAATGGATACCCCTGACAGTACTCTGATATCACACTTCCTGCACTGCAGATTAAAACACTGCTTTCCCCTCATCCCTTTTTCTCTTGATCCCTCTTTTCATCTGCACCTCTTGTTTCACTCTCCACTCTCTCTCTCTCTCTCTGGCCTTGGCATGGTGGTTTGTGTGTGTGTGTGTGTGTGTGTGTGTGTGTGTGTGTGAGAGATCAAAGTGTGTGTGTGAGGGCAACGGGAGGTCTCTGCCACAGGCTGTGTGTGAGTATAGGTGTCAAACGTGTTGACACCACTCCCCTGGGTCTCATTACAACTCTCAGTAAGCCTCTTAACCAGGGGAGAGGGATCTCTTCTCTTCCTTCTTCTGTTTTTTTCCCCTCTCCTTCTTCCCCCCTCCATCCCTCATTGCATGTGTAATCAGCTCACCGTCTCATCCCTGGCTCATGTGCCGTGATCCTGACAAGTTTATTCCAAGGTCACCGGCCGGGAAGCTTGCAAGATTTTGATTCCGAGTACGGAATACTGGAAATACGTAATAACCATCAGAGCGGATTGGCAAATGTGTTCGCTCCCGACCCTGTACAGAAGCAGCGGTGTCTGGAATGTTCTCGCTGCTCCATGGTGCCCTTTCTGCGAGAGATGTATCATGTGCATGAACTTTGAACTCTTAGTGGACCAATGGATGACGATGAGGTGTAGGCCTAATGTACCGTAACTGGTCAAGAAGTTGGAACTGTACATCTACATCACCTGTCATTGTAAAAACATGTTACAAGGACTACTTCAGATGTTGTTAAATATGTGTGTGTGTTGTTAAAAAAAGAGCCAGTGCAGAAACAATGTTTACATTTTATTCTAAGTTCAGTTCTTTCTTATATAGGCTAATAAATGCGTATTACTGTATAATAATATCTGCACTATGTTACACTAAAAAATGCTGGGTTGTTTGGTTGACTCAACTGCTGAGTTGTTTTCTTTAGAAACTGCAGGGTTATTGGTGCTGGGTTATTGAGGCTGGGTTATTGATGCTGGGTTTTTGATGCTGGGGTTTTGGTGCTGGGTTATTGATGCTGGGTTTTTGGTGCTGGGTTATTGATGCTGGGTTATTGGTGCTGGGTTATTGAGGCTGGGTTATTGATGCTGGGTTTTTGATGCTGGGTTATTGAGGCTGGGTTATTGAGGCTGGGTTTTTGATGCTGGGTTTTTGGTGCTGGGTTATTGATGCTGGGTTATTGATGCTGGGTTATTGGTGCTGGGTTATTGAGATATGACCCAGCAGGTCAGATCAGAAGACTGGAGGTGTAGTTTAGTAGGGGCGTGGCTTTCAGATAGTTATTTTTAACCACCCATGAAAGTAAATGTCATTCCCATTCATCTGTTCTGTTGCATAGTTATGACATATTAAGGTCGAACATTTAAAATTTTGTAGCTTCAATGACGCTCACAGAAGTGTATAAGTTCCCTAAAACCTACATAAGTCCCATTGTTGGGATACAATAAGGTGGTATACCTTATTAGGCAGTAAGATGGTATACCTTATAATAAATCATCTTAATATTACAAAAGAATGTGTGAAAAACATGTTATTGACATTGTAATTTGCAGTATGTACGTTTAAAATGATGTACAGGAATGACATTTACTCTCACGGGTGGCCAATAAGCTCTAGCTGAAAGCCACGCCCCTAATAAACCATGCCTCCTGAAAATAACCTAAAGATTACGTTAAAAAAGACCCAGCTTCTAGGTCAACCAGCATGAGTCAAAAACACCCAACTGATGGTTACATTAGCCCATGTTTGGGTAATCCCAACCACCCAACATGTTGGGTCATTCATGCAACCCAATTGGCTTGGTCAAAAATAACCCAACATGTGTTCTGCCTATTATTTAACCAGCTCTAAATTAAATATAATTTTTTAGACTGCATGGGGTTACCCACATACTTTAATTAACTCTCTCATGTCAAGCAGTTGTCTGCGTAAAAAAGGGTAACATTTTTCTTTCTAAAGCACTTGTGAATGAGCGTCCTTCCTCTGCTCGTCTGGCAGCCAAAGTCTTTGGTTGGCTAGCTGAGCTCAAAGTGTGGTTAGCATAACAAGACTACATTCCGTTTGATCTCTCTGCTCTCAGACATTATATATGAACATCCCCTCTGGCTACGTTTTATTCCCAGGGTCACTGGTGTTTCACTGCTGTTCTGCACATTGTGCTAGCTGGGTTATGTCTTAATGGGGCAGACTAGTGGGCTGTTGTAGGAATACAAAGAATAGGATAGAATGTTTACAGATAAGTGTGTGTATGTGTACGTATACCTGTGTGCGTGTGGATAGAGCCAGGGGGTAAGCATTCTGAGAACATGCTTAAACGAGGGGGGGAGTCAGTGCCTGTATCATCTTCTTTTCTTTTAAAGGTTTCTGCAGGGGAAAATGTCTGTTTGTTTTTGGGCATTTCTTACTATTCTCTTTCAACCATAACTTTGAAATGTCTCACTTTTTATGCACTGTGCCTCAATAGCTGTATTCTGTATTTCCTGTTTTCTTTGAAAACTCAAGTTTTGCTGTTGTATTTCTTGTTCGTTCCTTGGGGCATGCTGTTCTGAATCTAATAACTTCTGATGACAATCTGCTTGTATTGTATATCGTTGTTACCATTGTTTGGGATATACTAACTATTGGGATTTTTTTATTGCTTTAATGATGTACAATATTTTTTTATGTGAAAAGAAGAAAAACCCAAACATTTTAGAATGGTATTGTATAATGTGTTGCCCCTGGAGACAACTCTGTAAATGTAAAATACCTTTCTTAAAACTACCTGCTTCTGGTTTTCTGAGAGATTATCTACACAAATTGAATTAAATCTTATCTGTGACCAATGGATCATCCCTCCTTTTCTTCCCCACACTCTTTCTTTGTGTAAGTTTTCCTCCTTTCTTTTCTTTTGTTCTGTGGCAAAAAAAAGGTGTGGTGATTGTTTCTTTTTTAGCTTGGCTCTTTTGCACCAATCAAACGTATGTGTCTCATATCAATTAAGTGAGCCGGGACCAGAGTTAATTTCCAGTGTCTAAACCTGGGTTCCTCATCTCTCATTTGATAGCTTGGTTCTTCCACACCTCTGCACATTCTAATGAGAACCCTCGTTCAAATAATTACATTAGTAATCCCGGAGGAGATGGGGTAATTTATTTGCGGATGGCTTTTCGCTTTACACCATTAATACAGTACCTATCATATAGACTCCCATCTCCTCTCTCTCTTTATTTTCCTTCTATCCCTCCCTCTCTATCTTTTCATGGTCTCACACTCCATCTCCATTGGCCCCTTCGGTTGTTCACTCTCTCTCCATCTTTCTGTAGATTATTTAGATAATGATCTCTCTCTCTCTGGGTTCTGTCTTGCAACGGTGATGCCGTCTATCTCATGAATGACAAACGCCCTCTCCTTCTCCTTGTCATCCATTTCGTTTCCCGTCAGATGGGAACAAAGACAGTCCCCCTGCATGTTGCAGCGTCCGTACATCATCCAAAAGCACTTTATTTGGTTGGGTTTGGTTCGGAAAGCAATCAGTATCATAAAGTCATACAGCGGAGAGATAAATCGGGTATGCTAGAGGGAGAAAAAGCTGTAGATATGCCAGGGGAAGATATTGGGAGAAAACCCTCAAATACATATTTTATATAATACATCACTTTATATGTTTTAATTTATATGACATGATTTTCTAATAATTCTGTGTATCCCTCCTTCACTCAGTGGTGCAGTACAATTATAGCGATCAATATGGACTGATTTATCAGTGATAACTAGCTAAACCTTCACAGGAGCCTACAGTAGGACCATAGTTAGAGGGCAGAGGTTAGAGGTCAGTGTAGGAAGCCCCGTAGGAAGTCATTGTAGGAGATCTTCCCTGTAGTGTTCTTGTCAAAGAAAGAGGTGAGGTGGAAGAATTCTTCCTCAGATAGGTTCACTCTGAACTGCCTTAGTACCTGTAGAAATACACAATCAGGATTATCTGGTGTGTGTGTGTGTGACGTGTTATTAGTAAACAGCTTTTTAAATAATGGTCAAACAGTAGATTGTTGGACTATACCTTTCTGAATTCCTTGATGGAGATTTTGCCACTGTGGTTGTGGTCCAAGGTAACAAAGTTTTGCCTCAAGGAGCGCCAGAACTGCTGGACCGGGCCATAGAGCCTCAGCATGGCTTCCACACACTGTCTACTGAGAACACCCCCACTCATCTGGACCGCAAGGGAACCACAACCAGACCGCATCAGGACCAGAGAAGACCAGAGAGGACAGAGCAGCGTTAACAAACACTTAAAGACCATTGCATGGATGTAATCATTCCAATCATATTTCTATTTTGTACACCTTAAATTATGAGTGTAACTCAGTAGAGTAGCAATCTTTATGAACTTTTCTGAAAGACTGTTCCAGCATTAAGCACAAAAGGGGTCTCTGGTTGCCTGGCTACCCAGACTCCTTGCTCTGGCCAAACGTTACGCCACACCCACGGACATTAGTTTCCTCTCCGCAGTGAGTCTGGATCTGAGTACCTCCCCGACCCTTAACCGAATGCCAACACATTCGCGGCCGTCTGAATGGTCCAGAAACCGATATGTTCGGCCAGAGCCGGAGCACACATGGGTACAGCGGCGGTTTGAAAAAATCCGTCATTGGCTTTGATACTTTGATTTGTTAGAGACCATCCAATCGCTGATGACGTTGTTTTGTACAACGCCCCTTCGTCACCACTAACAACTTCAACGATGGCAGAGTCAGACTAAAGTATGTGGCGGACGACAGTGCGATTCGTCAGGCTAGGTCTCTGATTTATCACACAGATGGTTGGTTTGGTTAGTAGATAATGAGGGTTATAATTGTGAACCAAAGCCAGTACGAGAGGGGGTTTGGATGGTTTGCAGCTCGCAGGTTGCCAGGCAAGCTCTCACCCACTCACTCTGGTGAGGCTTTGGGCCCTGCTTAATGCTAATGTTTAATAGCCCATTGGGCGGGGATCTTCTCCAACCTGGCCACCCGCGTGTCAATTTTCGAAGATTTTATTAACATACCTCATTGTGCCAAAAGCACACAAATCACCAAACTTGACGAGTATTGTTGTCAAGGAGGAGACAGCAGAGAGCCCGAGGGTGGGAGAGGTCCCCGTTGAGTATACACAATCTGGCAACCCACCGCCCCCTCGTTTTACTTCACACACCCCCTCCCCATTGAAAGTGACAGTTAATGAGCCAACAATGGACTAGAGAAAGAGCGAGGGAGAGGAAAAAAGAGGAAGATAAAATATCTGTTTTCTCTCTCCCCAAATACTAATTTACCACTGTTTCTGCAGTAAAAACATTATGTTCATACAGCACTCTGTCCCATATTGACAGTAAGTTAAACTGGGGTTTACAATATCGGTGTAGTGTGGAGAGGTAGTTAAACAGGGGTAAACAGTACCGGTGTAGTGTGGAGAGGTAGTTAAACAGGGGTGTACAGTACCGGTGTATTGGGGAGAGGTAGTTAAACAGGAGTGTACAGTACCGGTGTAGTGTGGAGAGGTAGTTAAACAGGGGTGTACAGTACCGGTGTATTGGGGAGAGGTAGTTAAACAGGGGTGTACAGTACCGGTGTAGTGGGGAGAGGTAGTTAAACAGGAGTGTACAGTACTGGTGTAGTGGGGAGAGGTAGTTAAACAGGGGTAAACAGTACAAGGTGTAGTGGGGAGAGGTAGTTAAACAGGGGTAAACAGTACAAGGTGTAGTGGGGAGAGGTAGTTAAACAGGGGTAAACAGTACCGGTGTAGTGGGGAGAGGTAGTTAAACAGGGGTGTACAGTACCGGTGTAGTGGGGGTAGGTAGTTAAACAGGGGTGTACAGTACCGGTGTAGTGGGGAGAGGTAGTTAAACAGGGGTGTACAGTACCGGTGTAGTGGGGAGAGGTAGTTAAACAGGGGTGAACAGTACCGGTGTAGTGGGGAGAGGTAGTTAAACAGGGGTAAACAGTACCGGTGTAGTGGGGAGAGGTAGTTAAACAGGGGTGTACAGTACCGGTGTAGTGGGGAGAGGTAGTTAAACAGGAGTAAACAGTACTGGTGTAGTGGGGAGAGGTAGTTAAACAGGGGTAAACAGTACAAGGTGTAGTGGGGAGAGGTAGTTAAACAGGGGTAAACAGTACCGGTGTAGTGGGGAGAGGTAGTTAAACAGGGGTAAACAGTACCGGTGTAGTGGGGAGAGGTAGTTAAACAGGGGTGTACAGTACCGGTGTAGTGGGGAGAGGTAGTTAAACAGGGGTGTACAGTACCGGTGTAGTGGGGAGAGGTAGTTAAACAGGGGTGTACAGTACCGGTGTATTGGGGAGAGGTAGTTAAACAGGAGTGTACAGTACTGGTGTAGTGGGGAGTGGTAGTTAAACAGGGTGTACAGTACTGGTGTAGTGGGGAGAGGTAGTTAAACAGGGGTAAACAGTACAAGGTGTAGTGGGGAGAGGTAGTTAAACAGGGGTAAACAGTACAAGGTGTATTGGGGAGAGGTAGTTAAACAGGGGTAAACAGTACAAGGTGTAGTGGGGAGAGGTAGTTAAACAGGGGTGAACAGTACCGGTGTAGTGGGGAGAGGTAGTTAAACAGGGGTGAACAGTACCGGTGTAGTGGGGAGAGGTAGTTAAACAGGGGTGAACAGTACAAGGTGTAGTGGGGAGAGGTAGTTAAACAGGGGTGAACAGTACCGGTGTAGTGGGGAGAGGTAGTTAAACAGGGGTGAACAGTACCGGTGTAGTGGGGAGAGGTAGTTAAACAGGGGTAAACAGTACCGGTGTAGTGGGGAGAGGTAGTTAAACAGGGGTGAACAGTACCGGTGTAGTGGGGAGAGGTAGTTAAACAGGGGTGAACAGTACAAGGTGTAGTGGGGAGAGGTAGTTAAACAGGGGTTTACAATATCGGTGTAGTGGGGAGAGGTAGTTAAACAGGGGTGAACATTACCGGTGTAGTGGGGAGAGGTAGTTAAACAGGGGTTTACAATATCGGTGTAGTGTGGAGAGGTAGTTAAACAGGGGTAAACAGTACCGGTGTAGTGGGGAGAGGGGAGAGGTAGTTAAACAGGGGTGAACAGTACCGGTGTAGTGTGGAGAGGTAGTTAAACAGGGGTAAACAGTACCGGTGTAGTGGGGAGAGGTAGTTAAACGGGTGTACAGTACCGGTGTATTGGGGAGAGGTAGTTAAACAGGGGTGTACAGTACCGGTGTAGTGGGGAGAGGTAGTTAAACAGGGGTTTACAATATCGGTGTAGTGTGGAGAGGTAGTTAAACGGGTGTACAGTACCGATGTAGTGGGGAGAGGTAGTTAAACGGGTGTACAGTACAAGGTGTAGTGGGGAGAGGTAGTTAAACAGGGGTAAACAGTACCGGTGTAGTGGGGAGAGGTAGTTAAACAGGGGTAAACAGTACCGGTGTAGTGGGGAGAGGGGAGAGGTAGTTAAACAGGTGTACAGTACCGGTGTAGTGGGGAGAGGTAATTAAACGGGTGTACAGTACCGGTGTAGTGGGGAGAGGTAGTTAAACAGGGGTAAACAGTACCGGTGTAGTGGGGAGAGGTAGTTAAACAGGGGTAAACAGTACAAGGTGTAGTGGGGAGAGGTAGTTAAACAGGGGTAAACAGTACCGGTGTAGTGGGGAGAGGTAGTTAAACAGGGGTAAACAGTACCGGTGTAGTGGGGAGAGGTAGTTAAACAGGGGTGTACAGTACCGGTGTAGTGGGGAGAGGTAGTTTGGGCCGCTCAAAGGGCTGTCTAACTGCTGGCGGTTTGAAGTTGAGGAGGAAGTGACGTAGGAAGTCAGGATATGACACGTGCCCACTGTCCCTCATGTCGAACTTTACGGCCAGACGATCAAGCTCCTTCTGGGTCACACTGACGTTGAGGCTTTGCAGGATGTCTGTGACACACATACAGTCAGGTATGGAAGTGATTTTGATCAAATGGTTTTGAGGTGGATTGTGAATTGAAGTTACATAAAATAATGATTGACTGGGGATAATGAATCAGGCGCTGCGCTGTTTGTATGTCACTCTGTGATTGGTCGTTTTACCCAGGAAGCAGTGTGTGCTGATCTCTCCGTCTCTGTCTCTGTCCTCCTCCCTGCAGCTCCTCTGAATATCCCTCCAGCAGCGCTGCACCTGCCCCTTCAGCCTCCTCTCCACCTCCTCACAGTTCACCAGGGGGCTCTCCCTCTCTCTCCCCGCCGTGGACGGACGCCTGGCCCTGCTGGACACACCCACCTCCGACTGGGGGGAGGGGGACAAGGACAGGGGGATTGATAATGTGTGTTACTTTCAGTCCTAGATTAGAAGAGATAAGGTATGTGTATTATGAGTTGGATGCCATCCTAGTTAGATTTTGGATATCACTTCTGGTCACTGCCAGGAGCTTACAGAACTAACTGGGATGGCTTCTATAACGCTACTTAGAACTGTGGACTATCAAACACAAAGATGGAGATATATAAGTAAACTGATACGCATCATGTATAGAGAGATCCTGTACCTTTGAGCGTTGGAGGTTGCTGCCTGTAGTCTTTGGCCTCTGTAGAGCTAGTGGGGAGGATGACATCCTATCTATGGGCCCAGGGGATGGTGGTGATGCAGATTTCAGGGGACTGATGTCCTCTGGGTCTGTGGTCTTGTCCCTTATCCCAACAGTTCCACTGGCGTGCTTCAGGAACTCCCTGTACTCCAGATCCCCCAGCACATTCACTGGCAGCTTCTCCCACACCCTCTCAAACTGAGGAGAGAGAGGAATTACACGTTTAGTACACACACACATCATATCCCACATTTTCAAACTGATATTCACACAGACACACACTCACATTTACACACAAGCTTAATGAACTTCACAGATGACTAACGTTCTCAATAAGTAGTCAATAATTATCAACACATACAAATTTGTTTTTGATTGCAATAATTAAAAACTAAGGAGAACTTGGCTGGTAAATGCATAAAAAAATGAAAAAATCTAATTTACACACATGCACGTATGTCTATTCCTGTTGTTTCTGCATGACAACCCATTGGTAAGTATAATGAATTGTGCCAAGTATTTATTTTTTTTGTAAGAGCTTAAATAAATAAAAATATATGTAAAAAGCTATACTGTATGACCCTATTGAGACAGGACCCTGTCAGCTTACCTGGTCACAGGTGAGCCTCATGAAATGGCGGTCACACATCATTCTGAAGTCCTCTTTAGAGATGGTGTCATTATGGGTGTGGTCTAAGTCCACTATCTCCTTGGTGATGGTGTACAGGCGGGCGGAGACAACTTCCTCACTGATTGGCAAAGGCTGGGGCTGGGTGGGGAAACCTGCCTTACCCACTCTGTCTGACCAATCCTCAGGGGTCTGCACACACAGATGCATACACACGCAACAAATAAAAACAGATGCATAATGCACATGCACAGGCCTACGTATAAACACAGAGTACGGACCCCCCACCACACACACACAGACCCAAACACACACGTCCAGGTTGCATAGGTTGAACTGGTTGAGGAAGTCTCTCCAGTACACCGTGTGGTTCTCCCAGTTCAGCTTCATTCTGTCGAGCAGGAATCTGAACTGGGGGTCCGAGAGCCGGGCACAAAAATGGTCCAGCACCCGCCGGAACTCCAGAGGGGTGACCGTCCCGTTCCCACTCCTGTCGAAGGCAGAGAAGGCCTGAGAGACCAGACGGAGAGACAGGTGAGTAGGAGTAGGTGTGGCTGACCAGATGAGAGCATGTCTGAGCTTACGCAAGTAGAAGGACCTCCCTCAGTCTTAATGCATATTAAAAAGCACAGTTCAATTGTTACAATTTAAATAGTTTATTACTGTAAGTAGCTAAAACAAATTGATGTTAACTGTATACGTTGTTGGTCTTCACAATCAGAGCCAGGGAAGAAGAGGGACAGAGTGTCGGGAGAGGCCTAACCTTGTGGAGTATATCCATCGATGCAGTGACCAGTTCCCGTATCCTACCAACAGCTCTTTCAGGACTGAGCCACTCCAGACTCTCGGCTGGGTCAGGGGATCCACAGGGCCTAGGGGGGTGCTCACGCCCCTTCCCTGTCACGTGGTCAAACGCCTTCAGGAAGTCCACGTATGACAACGTCCTGTCCTCACTGTCCATTGGAACCTTGAGTCTAAAAGAGGAGACAGAAGTGTCTAAGTATTCAGCAGTTACAAACATCCGTTTAACATCAGTTCAACATCAGTTCAACATCTCTTCAACAGTCTTTAACATCAGTAAATGCGTCTGCTTCCTGGAAACTTTTCAGGGAATTAAAAACGGTTTATTTTCAGTTGTAGTTCACAAGGCATTACTTTTATTAGTCCTAGAGTCAGAAAACGTTCACAGAACAATTTGTGTATTATTATTATTTTGTTGAAATAACATTGGCAAAAAATTAGATATAAGATTTTTCCAGGACCACGACGAAGATAGACAGATTGATTATAACCCAGTAGTTTGATCATTATTAAGGTGTGTTAGCTATATGAAGGAATGGAGAGGTCTTTATAATGAGAGTTATTTACGTGTGTAGGAGGTGGGCGAGCTGGTGTCTGTGTAGGGGACAGTTGTATCTCTGGAGCAGACTCTGTAGGTCCTCCACCCTGACTAGGCCCTCTCTCTTCTTATCCAGGCGGTTCAGAGCACTGCTCAACCCCTCACAGTTACCCTGCACCACGCGCCTGGATGGTCAAATACACAGCACACACATAATTATTATTGATAACTTTTTTGGCCAAAGCTCAGATGCATGCTTAACTCTAGAAGCGTATTCTATAGAATTTAATTAATAATTGCACTAATTAATTTAGTTAATCACTCTTCACTCACTCAACGTCCTGCAGCGTAGCCCCTGCAGGGAGACCATCTGTGGGAGTGGTGTCTGCATCCTTCCTCGCATGTCCCACCTCCTGTGGATCCACGCCCAGCTTCTCTAGGAACGCAGCACAGGTGAGGGAGCCACGCCCTTCTCCATCATACCTGTCAGTGGAACAGTGTTCGGACAAATCACAGCTCCGCATTGATATCGTTGAATGATTTACACAAAACAGATCTCATGTTAGAATTGGGTTGTGGTGTTCTACCGCACTCTAATATCGCTCACCTGGCCCACAGTTCCTCAAACTCATCAGGACTGATGGGGAGGTCGTAGGTATAGAGGAGACTCCTGAGGTCCTTCTTAAAGACCAGACCCTGACCATCTTCATCAAAGCGACAAATCACCTGGAGGAGGTAACATAACTTGTAATGGGGTTCCTCTCACATGTTAACATACACATTATCCTCTTTGAGACTTGACCTTCAGGGTAGACGTATGCGTTAAACCAGACTGACCTTTGACATAGCAGTCCATCTGTGGCGTGCGTTGGACGCCAGGTGTTCATGCAGTTGGTCTGGCCTGTTTGAACAGCATCAAGAACACACACAGAAACATCTCAGCGACATTTACATATGAATCCTGTCTAAATTCACACACACACCACAAGACCCTACTCACCCATTGGCTGGCTTGAAATTCTGCCTGCGACTCTTGCCGCTGGATTGGACGAGGGTGAAGAACTCTGGGTAGTTGAGGTTGGCTCCAGGCTGCAGGCCCAGCAGCTGCAGCAGACGCTGGTACTCCCTCTCCTTGGTGACCAGGCCCAGACTGTCATACAGCTCTCTGAAGTCATGCCTGTCCACCACGCTGTCACAGTTCTTATCCATCACACGGAACGCTGACAGGATGTCCTGATTAGACAGAGAAGATGATGATGACATGGTGATTGGCTGTGTATATTGATTGGATGTAAATATGTATGGAACATGTATTGTTTTGCTACACGTTCTCTTGTCGTTTTAGCGCTAGGCTTGGATTTGGGCTTTGGCATTATGCTTTTTTTTTCAACTGACTTTAAAGGGTGTCTGTGAGGGTTAGTATCCCAACCCCTTGTCGTCTTATCCAGTCAGTACTAGGTGTTTGTGTGTGCAGTATAGAATGTGTATATTGATCAAAACAATTGATCCCAGAGGTAATGGAGTGTGGAGTTCTATAGTGAGCGTGGACGGTTCCTCTCTCTCACCCCATGGATGTTCTCGATCCTCTCTTTGATCACACAGAGGCAGTCCTCCGCTGTCAGGAGGCGTGGCTTAGCCCGCAGGTTACCACGGTTACCCCCCGAGGCCTGGTTCTGCTCTCTGGCCTGGTTCTCTATTAAAGAACACAATTAAACTGTGATTTGATTGGATGAAAGGGTTGGATTTTAAAGGCCCAGTGCAGTCAAAAATGTGATTTGCCTGTGATTTATATATATTTACCCGCTATGAAGTTGAAATAATACTGTAAAATTGTGAAAATTATGATAATGACCTTTAGTTGTAAGGGCCTGTTTTGGTAAGATGGAGTTGTGGCCTGCCTGGTGACATCACCAGGTGGTAAATTAGTTAATAGCACAATAAGAAAGAGAGTTTTCAGTTTTCCCCTCCCCTCTCCCAGACAATCATAACAACGTTTTTGCTTGAGAAATTGCTCTTTGCTAAGAAGTAGTTTCTTAGCAAAGAGCAATTACTCAAGCAAAAACGTTGAAAAAAATATAAACGCAAGATGCAACAATTTATAAGATTTTACTGAGTTACAGTTCAATATAAGGACATCAGTAAATTTAAATACATGTATTATTCCCTAATCTATGGATTTTACAGACACCTTTAAAAAAAAAGTTGGGGCGTGGATCAGAAAACCAGTCAGTATCTGGTGATACCACCGTTTGCTTCATGCAGAGCGACACATATCTTTCACATAGAGTTTATTAGGCTGTTGATTGTGGCCTGTGGAATGCTGTCCCACTCCTCTTCAATAGCTGTGCGAAGTTGCTGGATTTTGGCGGGAACTGGAACATGCTGTCATGTCGATCCAGAGCATCCCAAACATGCTCAATGGGTAAAATGTCTGGTGAGTATGCAGGCCAATCCATTTTCAGCTTCCAGGAACTGTGTACAGATCCTTGCGACATGGGGCTGTGCATTATCATGCTGAAACACGAGGTGATGGCGGCGGATGAATGGCACGACAATGGGCCTCAGGATCTCGTCACGGTATCTCTGTGCATTCAAATTGACATTGATAAAATGCAATTGTGTTTGTTGCCTGTAGCTTATGCCTGTCCATACCATAACCCCACCGCCACCATGGGCACTCTGTTCACAATGTTGACATCAGCAAACCACTGGCCCACACGACGCCATCCGCCCGGTACAGTTTAAACTGAGATTCATCCATGAAGAGTACACTTCTCCAGCGTGCCAGTGGCCATCGAAGGTGAGCATTTGTCCACTGAATTTGGTTACTGCAGTCAGGTCAAGACTCTGGTGAGGACGATGAGCACGCAGATGATCTTCCCTGAGATGGTTTCCGACAGTTTGTGCAGAAATTCTTTGGTTGTGAAAGCCCACAGTTTCATCAGCAGTCCGGGTGGCTGGTCTCAGATGAAGCCGCAGGTGAAGAAGCCGAATGTGGAGGTCCTAGGATAGCATGGTTACATACTGCCAAATTCTCTAAAAGGACATTGGAAGCGGCTTATGGTAGAGAAATTAACATTCAATTCTCTAGCAACAGTTCTGGTGGACATTCCTGCAGTCAACATGCCAAAAGCACCCTCCTTCAAAACCTGAGATGTCTGTGGCATTGGGTTGTGTGACAAAACTGCACATTTTAGAGTGGCCTTTTATTGTCCCCAGCACAAGTTTTACCTGTGTAATGACCATGCTGTTTAATCAGCTTCTTGATATGCCAAACCTGTCAGGTGGATGGAATATCTTGGCAAAGGAGAAATGCTCACTGACAGGGACGTAAACAAATGTGTGCACATTTTAGAGAAATAAGCATTTTGTGTGTATGAAACATTTCTGGGATCTTTTATTTCAGCTCATGGGACACCTTACATGTTGTGTTTATATTTTTGTTTCTTTTTGGCACTTTTAACTGAAAACAATCACAGTAAGGTACTTAATTGTTACCTAGAAATGATTTGATATTGAGATAAAAACAGCTGCATTGGACCTTAACATTTGTCACTTTAAAGGGGCAATCCGGAGTAGAAACAATAACAATAAAAGTTTCCCGCCACTGTTTCGGACCACTCTAAAATGTACAGACAAAGCTATGGATGCAAGGACTGATTGTAACCAATGTTTTGAAGCTATACAGTTTGTTTATATTTGCTTTGTTTACAAACTTTGGCGTAAAACAAGCTTAGATTTTGGGTTCTGATGGGGTATGGCAGTTGAACGAAGCTCATGAGGCATTAACCTCCAAAAGTCTAAGCCGCTGGGGGGCTAATTTTAAAAACTAGTGTTGAGGACAAACGTAGACAAAGTCCACTAAGGTAGGAATACTCCAGTGCTGTTTTGTGCAATACCTAACATCAATACGTTCACATAGGCAGACTAGATATCCTGCACTCTTCTTTAGCAGTTTGTTCAGTTCAGTGTTTTTCCCCCTCTACAACTCCACAGTAAATGTCCTATTGTCTCTCCTCCTCTCCCGTTGGTGCGCATAAAAGCTCCACGGAGCGCTAAGCTAAAATATGGAATTGTTTTAGGATGGTCAAACCATGGATCATTTAACTATTGGATTTTGAATTTTAGGACCTTTAGGTATAAAAAAAAAATTTACACAATTATTTTATTCAATATTGAGTTTGGTCTTTACTACTATAGCCCATTAAAACGCAGTGAACAACACATTCCTAAACAGCAAAAAAGACAGTTGAATAATAAATCCTAAGGAATAAAGTCTTGAAGTGTCGGTCCTATAAGAAAGCTCAGGAAATTTTGGGACACATATTTAACCCCTTACTTTTGTTGGAACAAAACTACCTCCATACTTCTATTCGTTTATATGGGCTACCTACAGACAAGTCAAAATGGAGAACTCCTTCGTGAGAGTCTCCCCTTTCTGTAAAGTTGTCATAATAGATCGTAGGCCAAACAGTCAGATGCTACAGACGTTTTCGTGAGAAGACTGATTTTTGGGATGTCTCATGGTCTGACAAACACCGCTGTAGCTTAGCCCCCTTCCACCGCAGATTTTGAAGGCCGATGTGGTGGATTGAGACGCAGCCCATGCAAAAACCTGATATTTCCAGCTTAAATTGACGGATTTTAATTGGGATTTATTTATTATGTTACTTACATTGACACACCCGTGCGTCAATAGACTCTTAAGGATGTAATAAGTTATATTCTTCAAGAATCATGGGGTACATATCATTAATTTATACGTCGCAAAAGTGGATGCAACAACAGCAGATTGCTCCTTTAATGTCATCCTTATCGTTATTTAATTGACTTCCAAGAATTCAACTTGGCATGTCAAATGTTTATGTTCCCAGTTGCAAATGGAAAAAAGGAAGAATGTCAGGCACAAAATGAATAACTGAGGCTATCGTCTTATATTTATTGATAAGGTTAAAGGATTCATTTCAGTTTGTTGTTGTCACGTTCCTGACCTTATTTCCTTTGTTTAGTCTTTGTTTAGTTGGTCAGGACGTGAGCTGGGTGGGCATTCTATGTTTTGTGTTTCTATGTTGGGTTTGTTGTTTGGCCTAATGTGGTTCTCAATCAGAGGCAGGTGTTTGTCATTGTCTCTGATTGGGAAACATATTAAGGTAGCCTGTTTTCACTGTTTGTTTGTGGGTGATTGTTCCTGTTCGTGTGTTCATCTGTTCTGTGTTCCCATGTTCAGGACTGTAGCGTTTTCGGTTCCTTCTGTCAGTTTGTTGTTTTTGTTCGTCGTTTAAATATCCTAATTAAAATATGGATTATCATCATGCTGCATTTTGGTCCTCCTCTTTTTCACCCGAAGACAGCCGTTACAGTTGTCTTTTGTGTAAAATATGCCCTTTTATGTTATTTACTGGTTAATGTAATGCAATGTCAGTGTCTGAACTTGACATCAACAAATTAGAATGTTGTTATAATTTCCACTCGGATTAGGCGTTTGTGTTTTTTTCACACAGAAAAAGGACCCCTCACAACTGCCGACGTCAGTAGTCCTTTAACTGCCTGACCCATTTCTAAATAGGATCTTGGCACTTTTTCTCCCCAAATCCTTTAAAACACAAATGTTGCACTTTGCAAACATGACTAAGTTTAGGTTCTGATTCTGTTTAATGTTACAAATATATAAATTAAATCGAGCATACAAATTAGTGGTGCCCTGCTGCTTCCATTCTGCTTCCAAAGCTCATAATTACCCCAAACAGTCAGCAATAAGAGGATTTCTGCTTCTCTCTCTCCTTTCCTCTGTACTAATGAGAGATGGAGAGCTTGTATAAAACTATATTTATAATCCCAATGAGCTCTCCAATGAGTCATGTGCTAACAGAGACATCATTTTACAGGAGGCAGGGGAGTAGCCTTTGATCTCCGTGGGTGGGGTGCTGGTTGGGGAGGGATGAGGATTTTTGAGGGGTTTTCAAGTGGAATGACCCTCTCTTTAACTCCCCTTGCTAGGACACTAATTTAGATATCAGTCTGAGTCTCTAGACCACAGGTGTCAAACTCATTCCACGGAGGGCCGAGTGTCTGCGGGTTTTCGCTCCACCCTTGTACTTGATTGATGAATTAACATCACTAATTAGTTAGGAACTCCCCACACCTGGTTGTCTAGGGCTTTATTGAAAGGAAAAACCAAAAACCTGCAGACACTAGGCCCTCCGTGGAATGAGTTTGACACCCCTGCTCTAGACCATGGCAAGTTAAGAGTCACACTCGACTCGTACCGTCATACTTATCCAGGAAAGCTGAACAGGACATTTTTCCGTCTTTGAAACCAAGCGATACGTTGAGCTTGCGGAACTGCATCTCATCCAAGGTGATCCAGCTGTCATCCAGTATCTGGGAATGTTAATAACAAGGAAATAGGTTTGGACTACATTAGGACAAGGTGCATGTCCTATACAAAGGTGTCGGATACTTATAATAATGACTGTAGAGCGATATAATCTTCATAAAAAGAAGCTGTGGCTCACATAGAGGACCACTATTGTCAAGGCCCTGAGAGAGCAGAGCTCAAGTACACCAGGTGTCAAGTAGAGGTCTAGTATACACAACTGTCTCGACCTTCTGACCTTCTTTAGATCTCTCAACGACAGCATTCCATCTGAGCTTCTAGCCGTTGCCCGGATATGGTCGTCGAGGGTAACGTGTCTGTAGTCCAGCCTCTCTTTGAGCTTCCTGAACATAATGTTCTCCACCATGCGAACCCTTGGACCCCCCACAGTGGCGCTGCGGGGACGCACTGGCTTGTTGTTCACCAAGGCATTCTGGGATTGATAGTTCAGTCTGTTGGTGTCCGAAATGTAGTACATGTTGCATTAGAACAAAAAACACTTCCTCTCTAGCTCCTCTGTTACTTAACTTTACCCTTTGTTATTATGGACCCCTTTCTCTGTCTGACCACCTTTCACTCTCTCTCTTTATCTCTCACTTTGTCCCTTCTATCTCTCTCTGCCTTTGTTCCCCGTACCTGTCAGAGCTCTTGCGGGGGTAGTGTATAGTGCCTGTCTGTGTCTCTCCTGTAGGCAGGCCCAGGGCCCTGAGGAACTGTCTGTACCTGACCCTGCATGACCCTGGGTCTAAACCAGACTCACACAGCCTAGAGTACACAGGACACAAACAACATACAGTGCCATGCAAAAGTATTCATCCCCCTTAGTGCATGACAACCTGTAATTTAAATTGATTTTTATTTGGATTTTATGTAATGGACATACACAAAATAGTCCAAATTGGTGAAGTGAAATTTAAAAAAATACTTGTTTCAAAGAATTCAAAAAAAAATTAAAAGGAAAAGTGGTGCATGCATATTTATTCACCCCCTTTGCTATGAAGCCCCTAAATAAGATGTGGTGCAACCAATTACCTTCCAAAGTCACATAATTAGTTAAATAAAGTCAAACTGTGTGCAATCTAAGTGTCACATGATCTGTCACTTGATCTCAGTATATATACACACCTGTTCTGATAGGCCCCAGAGTCTGCAACACCACTAAGCAAAGGGCACCACCAAGCAAGCAGCACCATGATGACCAAGGAGCTCTCCAACCAGGTCAGGGACACAGTTGTGGAGAAGTATAGATCAGGGTTGAGTTATAAAAAAAGATCAGAAACTTTGAGCGTCCCACGGAGCACCATTAAATCCATTATAAAAAAAAATGGAAAGAATATGGCACCACGACAAACCTGCCAAGAGAGTGCCAAAACTCACAGACCAGGCAAAGAGGGCATTAATCAGAGGCAACAAAGAGACCAAAGATAACCCTGAAGGAGCTGCAAAGCTCCACAGCGGAGATTGGAGTATCTGTCCATTGGACCACAGAGCTGAGCTTTACGGAAGAGTGGCCCGAAAAAAGCTGTTGCTTATAGAAATAACTAAGCAAACACGTTTGGTGTTCGCCAAAAGGCATAAGGGAGACTCCCCAAACATATGGAAGAAGGTATTCTGGTCAGATGAGACTAAAATTGAGCTTTATGGCCATCAAGGAAAACGCTATGTCTGGCGCAAACTCAACACCTTTCAACACCCCGAGAATACCTTCCCCACAGTGAAGCATGGTGGTGGCAGCATCATGCTGTGGGGATGTTTTTCATCAACAGGGACTGGGAAACTGGTCAGAATTGAAGGAACGTTGGATGGTGCTAAATACAGGGAAATTCTTGAGGGAAACCTGTTTCAGTCTTCCAGAGATTTGAGACTGGGATGAAGGTTCACCTTCCAGCAGGACAATGACCCTAAGCATACTGCTAAAGCAACACTTGAGTGGTTTAAGGGGAAACACTTAAATGTCTTGGAATGGCCTAGTCAAAGCCTAGACCTCAATCCAATTGAGAATCTGTGGTATGACTTAAAGATTGGTGTACACCAGCGGAACCCATCCAACTTGAAGGAGCTGGAGCAGTTTTGCCTTGAAAAATGGGCAAAAATCCCTGTGGCTAGATATGCCAAGCTTATAGAGACATACCCCAAAAGACTTGCAGCTGTAATTGCTGCAAAAGGTGGCTCTACAAAGTATTGACTTTGGGGGGGTGAATAATTATGCACACTCAAGTTTTCAGTTTTTTTGTCTTATTTCTTGTTTGTTTCACAATAAAAAATATTTTGCATCTTCAAAGTGGTAGGCATGTTGTGTTAATCAAATGATACAAACCCACAAAAAAATCTATTTTAATTCCAGTTTGTAATGCAACAAAATAGGAAAATTGCCAAGGGGGTGAATACTTTCGCAAGCCACTGTATAACCTCTATGTTCTGTAAGAATTAGAAGGTAATGAAGTGTGCTAACATTTTTACGAAGGATGTATAGATTTTTGTAGCACATTTGAATTTGTATTCTTCAAAATGTATGGAATTTCAATTAATAATAAAAATCAACATATAGAGTCGTCTTTTCACCAGTTCAAATTGTAATCAGTCGTTTTTATGTTTCATCATTTTTGGAGGATTGTTAAGTCTTGTTGAAGTGTGTGTCTACAAGAGGGATTGGTTGCTCACTTGTTGAAGTGTGTGTGTGAGAGGGGCAGGCCGTAACATTGTATGATCCTTCTCAGGTCTTCATGGTAAACAGAGCCTGTCTGTCGAGGGTCACAGTCCCCTAAAGCCTCCAGCATGGGACCTATCTGATCACTCAGCTTATCACGCAGCAAGCCCTTCACCTGCAGACACACACACCTCAATACACACCGCAATACCCCCCCCCCCCCCCCCCCCAATACACACCTCAATACACACCACAATACACACTTCAATACACACCTCAATACACACTTCAATACACACCTCAATACACACAACACAACAGAGAGGAACTGTATATGTCTATGTTTCATTACTCAATATATTAAAATGGGTGAGGACAGCAATTTTTTCTGTGCTATGTTGTGTTTTGCAGTTTATTTACGGTAGTCCATGTGTCTGCTGCCGTGGCTGCCTTTTCAATCCACTGTGGATACTGAGTCTCATTCAACTCCCTCTGCTCCTCCTTAGTCAACAGACACACACATGAACATGTGCCAACACACCAACACACAAACACACACACTGAACTTCCTGTACCTGAGCCGCATCCTCCATGACCTCCTCTTTCCATCCTCCAGTAGGGGTGTGTAGTGTCTCCCTCCCCGGGGAAGAGTGCACCCTCTTGGGTTTGAGCAGCTCCAGGCTGGGCTGAGTGATGACCCCAGTATGCTCTGGGTCCAGCAGGATCAGGAGCTCTCTAACCTGGGCTGGGCTCAGACGGGGCCTGGGGGTGTGGGGCTCCCTGCGGCTGGACCAGGAGCTCTGGGGACCCCTCAGGTTATACTGGGGGACTTCCAAAGCTTGACGAAGGTCTGCCCTGGTGATCCTCCCTATCCTACCCTGTAGAGAGACATGACACCCCCTCTTTGAGCTCTCTTCCTCGGTTAGGATATAGGTGTAGGAGTTGCCTTTACATTTGTGCTTAAAGCCCCAGTGTTGAATTGTGAAGTGTTTTTGTGTAAAATAGTTAGGAAACATTAGTTGCTCTACGTTGGTGTTGAAAAGTGATCTTCTGACATTAGCAGCCATAGGCTTGTGTAAAAGTGTTGTTTTACCATTAGCCAGCCGTCTGTTGCCCTTGTGTCGTTTTTAACAGTTATCAGCTTTATATTGGTTGATGAATCACACATACACATTGTGCATCAGCGTACCTCATCCCAGCCTAACACAACTTCTCCCCAGAGTCTGTCTAAAACACATGCAGGCTGGCTTCCAACCTGCCTGTCTGGAAAAGCAAAGTATTGGCGGGAGGGGTGTGTGGACACCATGTTTGATCTAGTACCTACAGAATTGATTATTAAAACAGTCGATGGGGGGGATGTTTTTCTTTCTTTAGTGCTATAAAAGGAGGAGTTTCTGGCAGATATGTTTTGATTTTATATCTGGATAGGCTTCACGCACGCTCGAACTTGGACACCAATGATTGTTTCGCGTATTGCTGTAGCCCATCAACATCAAACATCGCTGTGAATTAATCGAAGATATATTCTCCACCAAAGTCTAGTGTCACTATCACGTTTCATACGGCTGACGTGGACTGATTTGAGCATCTCGAGATAGAACTTGAGGCATGATGATGTTGATGTCGGACATGGTTGTCAAGTGAACATATGGTGACTGAGTGAGTAACTAGTGGCCATATGTAACTCCGTTCCTGGACATCAATAGCGGCATCTAACGGTCTGCCTATCTGTAATCTTCTGAAGTACTGTGTTTCCCTAAATCTTTTATACTGTGCTAGTTCTTACAGTTCTCCTGTCCCTTGTTCCACTCCTTCGTGAGGACTTGTCTCTTACCCTGTCCAACTGGTTAAAGGCTCTCTTCAGTATAGGGTAGAACTCTGTCAGAGAGCCCTCCTCTGCGTTAGGTAGCTCAGGAACCCTATGAGAGAGGAGGAGGAGAGAGAGATTGGGAAAGACGGCGAGAGAGGACGGTCGATAGTGAGTGAAAGGTGCATTGGAAGCCCAGAACCAGAGGTCACGAATTAGAGATATATAATAGAATAATATAATAGTTCCTTGTATAGAACTCAGATCAGGGAGTGGTAGTTAGAGATAACTGACCTGTCTGTTTGAGGAGTGGTGTAGTCCTCCTCTGTGACTGGACCCTGAAACTGACCCAGGAACTGTTTCCATTTCACAGGCCCTGTTGCTCTCACCCCAAAACTACAGCATGCGCACACACCACACAAACATACAAACACACAACAAATGCAAAACACACATTCATCTTGTTAACATTGAGACTCTGGATACAAAAATGTCAGAAAGCAGGGAAGGAAACAAAGGAAGTGGAAGTGCTCCCCTGCTAGACTCAGGCACCGCTCCTGGGGGATGGGGAGTGGAGTGGGAATTTTAAATAATCTCTCGTGGACAAACTACGTAAACACAATCGAGCATCTGACCAAATGTTTTTCTGGGTTAACCGAGATAAAACGGGAAAGTGTTGTGAGCTGCTGATAAAAGTCACCAGCAGGGAATTGGTAACAGAAAGAGAGCATAGTAGTCAAGTTAACCGCGTCACTGTGTTCAGTTTCATACCGGCAGGTCAGGCTCTGGAAGGTGCTGAGGCTCATGGGAAACAGGAAGCTGCTGAGGACGGCCCTCAGGTCTTCCTGTGACACCAGTCCAGAGAGGGTGACATCAAACGCTTGCAGTGCTCTCCACACTAGGGTACAGCTCACACACAACTAACAGAGACACACACACACATACATATTACGTTGGGGAGCAGACACACAACACTAATGACAGGAAGTGAGTCAACGTTGTGGTTGCCGTGGGGATCACCCCCATATGATGTGCAGTACTACACTGCTGCTGCCTTCCCACAAATTAGTCATGATTAACACACTAACTCAGGAACAGATTTTTCTGGGCAAACATTTTAATGAGAAGTGTTCCCTCTGTCGCGACGCATACTAGCGCGCCACTTAGAGCCAATTCCCCCTCTCTGTCTCATCTAAGAGGATAACGCACGGAACAGGGCCAGATGGTGACATACAAACAAGAATAAAACGCACACAACTATGCACACATACACAAGCAGGAGCGTACAAACACATGCATGCACGCACACAAACGCAATCGCAGACACTGTCGTAGCTTAAACCAATCTGGATAGATGGTATCCTCCCAATCATATCATGTGATGCTTTCACTTTTCAACAGTGACCTTGATAAGATCTTTTAGCAGTTGGCCAAATATTTAGCTAGTGGATAATCTCTGTTTTGCTATTTTCTCCACTGAGTTGGCCACAATACATTATCATGGCGCCGTCAAAGTTGACTATTCTACCTTTTTCAGGAAGAGCGTCTGCAGCTCGTCTTGAGTCAGGCCTTGGATATCCTGTGTATCTCCTGTTGCATTCTGGGACAAGGCTCTGTTCCTCAGTTTTATCTTGTCTGGAGGACTAATTTCTTGCCAGCCCAACGCTGTAAAACACACAATGTCATCAGTCATATCCAAGACAGATTAAAGTGTTCGGCTGTAGCTTAATGGTTGAAACTCTGTGTATATTTGTCTGCAGGTCTGTGTGTCTTAACAGCTATTTGAGTGCCTTATGAACTGATTGTAGTCATTTGAGTTACCTAGCTTTGGAGGCTCCGGGACAAACTTCGGGTACTTGTTAGATTCCAGGCCCAGCTTCTCCAGGAACACTTTGTAGGACATGGTTGCCATGTTGTTAGGGCTGTGGTGGGTCCACAGTCTGCAGTGGAGAGGAGATCAAATCATAGTCCGTTTTATTGGGTAAGTAAACCGAAGATCAGAAAAGGAAATGAGAGATAGAGGGGCAACACTGTGAGATACTGTATGTGCTGAAAATAAACAGAGCGAGAGAGAGGGTGAGGGAAAGAGGGAGAGAGAGATAGTGTGTGTGTGAGAGAGAGAGAGAGTGGGACAGAGAGAAAGCGAGAGGAAGATTTTTTTTTAAAGGAGAGACGGTGAGACAAAGTGAGAGAGAGCTTCCTGAGTACTGAAACCAATTAAAGCCATGTTAAATGAACCTGTCACACAGAATCCTCTAGAGCCACATCACTAAAAGCTGGGTGACGTTTCTGGAGTGGATTTGACTGCAGGGCCCAAAGTTTTAAAAAGTGAATTAGCTCTGTCTCAATGAAAAGACAAAGGACTGACCACAAAGTTAGCATTAGTTATCATGTCCTATCCAAAAGATTACTTCTGACCGTAGGGAGTACTGGAAATAGTTGGATCCATCATCCATGATGGGTGTGTGTGTGCAGGCTTGTATGTATTGGACCCTCTCTCCCACCTCTGGTAGTCTCTCTGTGTTAAGGGAAAGCAGTAGTTCTCCAGTATCCTGCGCAGCTCGTGTTGCTGGATCTGTCCGTCTCGGTTGTAGTCGAACAGACGAAAGGCCCGGATTACATTCTTCAGGTTGCTCCCAATCTGCAGAGTTTCAAAACCAAGAAAACAACTCAGAAGTGTCTGTGTGAACTCCTAAACTCTGTCTGAAGCTCTCTGACTTTCATCTGTACAAGCAGTGGTATTGACGCCTCTGATTCTGAAGCCTTGTTCTGTTGATGCAGAGCAGAGTGTGTTCTGTTCCCCAAAGCACTGTGTTGGGGTGAGAGGGGAGGGTGTAAACACAAGTACTGCAGACTTCTGAGAGACAGAGACGGAGCAGAGGGGAAGGGGATGGATGTTAGAGGGATGAGGGCTGAGTCAGAGAGATTACTGTAGGTTTGGGTTTGGAGGCTAGATACAGACTGATTTAAGTCAGACTTATTTTGTGGTTGTTAATGGGGGGTAGTTGGAGTGCTATTTTGGGTTAAATGGTTTCATGAGGGGTTAGGGCAGGTAGCTGGGTTTGAGTTTGGGGTCATTCTAGAGGGGTTACATTTCTGTTTGTAGGTAGTTGTAGGTTGCAGGCGGTAAGTGGTAACATTTGTGTGTAGTTATGCAGGTGATAAGTACAGTATGCTGTACATCTATAGGTTGACTAGCCATAAAGTAAACAGTGTTGGGTTAGCTATAGGGAGTGTCCTTTAGAGCCACTGTGTGATCACTTGTTCCTCCATCTTTCCTCGTTCTCCACCACACTTCAGCTCGTAGCTCGGGGGCGCCACGGCAACCATGGACAGGAACAGATAGATACTAAATATACCCCGTTGACTCTTGGGTAATCAGAGTTTTCTGTCGCCCAAAGTGTTCTCTGTCTAATTGCACTCTGATTAGCAGCGCTGCCAAACGTCTCCCTGAAAGACAAGCAGGGGAGCCTCCCTCTCCCCACTGGGCTAACACACTGACATTGTCTATACAGCAGTGTGTCGCACATAATACTGTCCCTCCAAATGGAGAAGGTTAGACTGACAGAAAACAAGCTGATAGAACACCCTCAGGGTCGTATTCATTAGGCACCAAAAGGAAGAAAATGGACTGAAATAAGGAGGGACTAGCTGAACTTATCCAATAAAAAACACTTACTCGGTTTTCGTTGCGAAACGTTTTTAAAACGTTTTCCATTGGATTCCCTAACGAACACCACCCAAGTCACCTTAACTGACCTAAAATGCTAGCATCATATAGTACCCTTTAGCGTTTCATCATTTTGAGCATCATAATGAACAATACTGATTCAAGACTCGATTCCAAAGTTGTTTGAGTCCGCCTTTTGATTCTCTGCTCTCTGTTGTTAACTTCCGAAAAATCTCCTACTGTTTGTAGAATCTAACAACTTCGACAACTATGAAAGCTTTCAGACAAGCATACCAATTACCCCTTGCATTAGGACCAGCTTTCATTCTCTTCTGCTGGAGTCAGGGGAAAGGAAACGCTAGCTATACCGTCGTGTCGTGTTTAAAAAAAGATCAAATGAAAGGGAATTTATTAAAGACAGATATAAATATGATCCCCCCATCTCTCCATCCCCTCTCCCAAACGAAGAGGATTCTGTGCTAATTAGAAATGTGTTAAAATCACAAAGGAGAAAGAGAGAGGAGAGCTTACACTATTAATGAGCAGAGACACGGGGATATCATCATCCAATCTCTAGCGCTATCTCTCTATCGCTATCTCTCTATCTCCTCTCTCTCCACACTACGGGCTACGACTACTCCCCCTCTCCTCTCTCCGTTTATCTGTCTTTGTTTCTTCCTTTTCTATTCCCTCTCTCGCTAACGTTTTGCTTTCTCTTTCTCTCTGCTTTTCTGTCTCTCTTTCTCTTGCTCCGTCTCTCTGTGTACCTTCCTCTCTCTGTCTTTCTCGCCTCCCTTGTTTCCATCATTTTCTTGCCCTCTCTCTACCATCCCTCTATCTCCATATCATCTGTCTCCCTCCATCCCCTTCCCCCACTTCCATCCCATCCTCTCCCTCGCTCTCTCCCATCCCTTCCTCGCTTGTCTCCCATCCCTGTCCCAGCCAGTGCCAGTTCACCATTAGGCAGCTGTGTTTCAGGTTGGCATGGCTTGGGGCCTGGCATGGTGCCACTGTGAGCGCCCCTCGCCACCCGCCCGCCCGGCCGGCCCTGCGCTCGTTAATTAACGAAAGCTCTGTTGTTTTTGTTTACCAGCCTGTTATATGTTAATCCATCTTTGTGTGTGTGTGTGTGTGTGTGTGTGTCCTTGTGAGCTGGTTAGAATGAGATGGATAACACAGCCACAGATCTAGTCACTCAAAGGGGCATTTGGGGATGGGTTACAGACTGTGACTGGCTACATATCATCTCTGTCTGTCTGAAGGTCTGTCTGTCTGTCTGTCTGTCTGTCTGTCTGTCTCTCGATCTCTCACTCTTGATCTATCTCTCTCTCCTTGTCTCTTTCTCCCTTTTTTCTCAATTCCCTGCTTCCCTGCTTACTTTGTCTCTCCTCTGGTTATAGTATATTTTTATACATAAAAAGTATGAATATGTATTCACTCACTACTGTAAGTCACTCTGGATAAGAGCGTCTGCTAAATGACTAATGTAAATGTATATTTCTCTATCTCAAACTGACAAATTCAGTGAAGCCACAGTAACTTGTCATTTTTTACAGTGTCATAGGTTCAATTGTGTGGAGATGTGTGAGTGTGAGTCTAGGTCGGACTCTGAAGATGTCTTGTAAACAGTGTGTAATGACAGGCCTAAATAGTGTTCCCGCTCCTCTTTCTGTCAACCAGAACTCTTCCACGTGCAATCTAACCTTTCCTGTCACCATGAATTATGGGTAGGAGACAACCAGAGGGACACGGGTGGCTCTCTGAAGAGAGCGATGAAAGAGGAGATGGAGGGAGAGAGTCAGAAAGAAATGAAGGGAGGGAGGTGGATCACAAATAGAAGTTAAGAGGAGAAATCACAGTGACACAGAGAGGGGGGAGAGGGAGAGAGAGAGAGACTGAGACTGAGAGAGAGAGAGAGGGAGAGGGAGGAAAATAAAGAGAAGAAAAGAGAGAGAAAGAGTAGATCAGAGAGAAGAGTGCTGCTGCCTTTACGTGTGTCTGTCAGTTAAGGGGGTAATTCTTCTCTGGTCAGAGCATGTCAGTAGAGGTGGGAAGAGTAGAGGTGGGGGTACGGAGGGGGATGGAGGGGTACGGAGGGGGATGGAGAGGTACGGAGGGCGATGGAGGGATACAGAGGGGGATGGAGGGGTACGGAGAGGTACGGAGGGGGATGGAGAGGTACGGAGGGGTAAAGAGGGGGATGGAGGGGGATGGAGGGGTACAGAGGGGGATGGAGGGGGATAGAGGAGGATTAGGGAAAGTAGAGAAACTGAAACTCAAAGCATACACCTCTACTCAAGGTGACATAGTTAAACCTATTTTGGACGCATTTGAAGTTAAGCATGAGGAAAGTTGGACTTACAACATTATTATTGAATGAGAGGAAGGGACTGAATGAGAAGTTCTGGAACAGCGAAAGACATAGAGAGCCTACATCGACAGCGAGATAAACACAGCGGGAGAACCAGATGACGCCAGAAGGAGAGAGAGTGTTCCTCATTCAAAGGTCCTTGGATGGTTACTCCAGAGGTGAGCTAATGATCTCACTCTGCACTTCTCCAAGGAGGTGGAGGTGGGAGGTATCAGAGGAGGGAGGTAAGAGGGGGACTGCGGTCTACATGGAATATTGATAAGTGAGGCGCATGTGCAGGGTAAACAGCTGTGACTGGTACTTCATCATGTGTGTGTGTATATCACTCATTACCAGCCACAGCTGTTCCTCTGAGACTCACCATGCTCTGCAGAGACGACTCATCAGAGAGTGACCGGAGACACACACACACCCACAGTCATATACACACACTCACTCATATATGCATGCACACACACAAACTCACTCATATTAACACACACACACACACACGTGTGACTGACCTGAGCTGTGATGTACACTCTTAGAAACCTAAAAGGGTTCTTCGGCCCCTTGACGAACTCATGTTGGTTCCAGGTAGAACCCTTTTG
This sequence comes from Salvelinus fontinalis, assembly GCF_029448725.1. NCBI lineage: Eukaryota > Metazoa > Chordata > Actinopteri > Salmoniformes > Salmonidae > Salvelinus > Salvelinus fontinalis. Next base: position 10,978,800 of record NC_074703.1, on the reverse strand, counting down.
ATTCAGGTCTCTCCAGAGATGTTCGAAAAAGTCTAGCCTCTGGCTGGGCCACTCAAGGACATTCAGAGACTTGTCCCGAAGCCACTCCTGCGTTGTATTGACTGTGTGCTTAGGGTTGTTGTCCTGTTGGAAGGTGAACCTTTTCCCCAGTCTGAGGTCCTGAGCGCTCTGGAGCAGGTTTTCATCAAGGATCTCTCTGTACTTTGCTCCGTTCATCTTTACCTCGATCCTGACTAATCTCCCAGTCCCTGCCGCTGAAAAACATACCCACAGCATGATGCTGACACCACCATGCTTCACTGTAGGGATGGTGCCAGGTTTCCTCCAGAAGTGACTCTTGCCATTCAGACCAAAGAGTACAATCTAGGTTTCATCAGGCCAGAGAATATTGTTTCTCATGGTCTGAGAGTCTTTAGGTGCCTTCTGGCAAACTCCAAGCGGGCTGTCATGTGCCTTTTACTGAGGAGTGGCTTCCGTCTGGCCACTCTACCATAAAGGCCTGATTGGTGGAGTGCTGCAAAGATGGTTTTCCTTCTGGAAGGTTCTCCCATCTCCACAGAGGAACTATCAGAGTGACCATTGGGTTCTTGGTCACCTCCCTGACCAAGGCCCATCTCCCCCGATTGCTCAGTTTGGCCGGGCGGTCAGCTCTAGGAAGAGTTGGTGGTTCCAAACTTCTGTCATTTAAGAATGATGGAGGCCACTGTGTTCTTGGGGATCTTCAATGCTGCAGACATTTTTTGGTACCCTTCCCCACATCTGTACCTCGACACAATCCTGTCTCGGAACTCTAGGGACAATTCCTTCGACCTCATGGCTTGGTTTTTGCTCTGACATGCACTGTCAACTGTGGGACCTTACATAGACAGGTGTGTGCCTTTCCAAATCATGTCCAATTAATTGAATTTACCACAGGTGGACTCCAATCAAGTTGTAGAAACATCTCAAGGATAATCAAAGGAAACAGGATGCAGCTGTGCTCAAGGGTCTGAATACTTATGTAAATAAGGTATTTCTGTTTCTTATTTTTAATACATTTGCAAAGATAAAAAGAAAACTGTTTTCGCTTCGTTATGGGGTATTGTGTGTTGATTGCTGAGATCTTTAATTTAATCCATTTTAGAATAAGGCTGTAACGTAACAAAATGTGGGAAAAGTAAAGGGGTCTGAATACTTTCCGACGGCACTGTACATTACTACATTACCCACTACACAGCAGCCTGTCGTACAGCCCAACAGAACAGAACTGTGATAACTGCAACCTCTGAGGGCTTCATTTAACCACTGATTCCATTTAGTACAATCCTCTATTTCACATCACAATAAACAACCTAGTTAATATCTGAAACACTAAACGCAACATGCAACAATTTCTAAGATTTTACTGAGTTAGAAGTCAGTCAAATTGAAATAAATTAATTTGGCCCTAATCTAAGGATTTCACATACCTGGGAATACAGATATGCATCTGGTCATATACCTTTTTAAAAAAGGTAGAGGCATGGGTCAGAAAACAAATCAATATCTGGTGTGACCACCATTTGCCTCATGCAGCGGGTCACATCTCCTTTACATAGAGTTGATCAGGCTGTTGATTGTGGCCTGTGGAATGTTGTCCCACTCCTCTTCAATGGCTATGCGAAGTTGCTGAATATTGTCAGGAACTGGAACACGCTGTCTTACACGTCAATCCAGAGCATCCCAAACAGGCTCAATGGGTGACATGTCTGGTGAGCATGCAGGCCATGGAAGAACTGGGACATTTTCAGCTTCCAGGAATTGTGTACAGATCCTTGCGACATGGGACTGTGCATTATCATGCTGAAACATGAGGTGATGGCGGCAGATGAATGGCACAACAATGGGCCTCAGGATCTCATCACGGTATCTCTGTGCATTTAAATTGCCATCTATAAAATGCAATTGTGTTCATTGTCCATAGCTTATGCCTGCCCATACCATAACTCCACCACCACCATGGGGCACTCTGTACACAACGTTGAGATCAGCAAACAGCTCGCCCACACGGCGCCAGACACGTGGTCTGCGGTTGTGAGGCTGGTTAGACGTGCTGTCAAAATTGCTAAAACGGCTTATGGTAGAGAAATGAACATCCCATTTTCTGGTAACAGCTCTTGTGGAAATTCCTACAGTCAGCATGCCAATTGCACTCTCACTCAACACTTGTTGCATTGTGTTGTGTGACAAGACTGCATGTTTTAGTGTGACCTTTTATTGTCCCCAGCACAAGGTGCACCTATGTAATGATCATCCTGTTTAATCAGGAACCCTTTAGGAGGTACTTTTATTTCATCTCATGAAACATGGGACCAACACTTTACATGTTCCGTTTATATTTGTGTTTAGTGTAGTATGCCTCCTACGTGTGCTGTACATTCTTCTGGATACATAGGGACATTATTATGTTGACATGACAAAAACATCTAGATCTCAATTTCACAGGTGAATCACTTCACCGCCCACATATACATGTCATTTGGTCATGTTTGTCACCTCCCTTTTATATAGAACGGTCTCTATCTTCTCCAGGCTTGTGTTGAAACAACAAGGTGTGCATTAGTGTCTTTCTGTGTGTGTGTGTGTGTGTGTGTGTGTGTGTGTGTGTGTGTGTGTGTGTCTGTGTCTGTGTGTGTGTGTGTGTGTGTGTGTGTGTGTGTGTGTGTGTGTGTGTGTGTGTGTGTGTGTGTGTGTGTGCGTGCGTGCGTGTCTGTGTGTGTGTGTCTGTGTGTGTGCGTGCGTGCGTGCGTGTGTGTGCGCGGGCGCGTGTGTGTGTCATCCAGACCTTGTGTTTGAGGCGTTGCTGTATCTCAGTCAGGGTCATACCCCTCTGGTCTGATCCAGAGACACACCTGAAAGAAAGACAGACCATAGGCTCATGTAACACAGATAGTCTTTTCACCTATGCGCGTTACAGTGTAATGGTGATGTGCCCACCTGGTGTAGCTGTCTGGTCTCTGTGCTGTAGAGGAGGCTGTAGAGCTGTCTGGTCTCTGTGCTGTAGAGGTGCCTGGTCTCTGTGCTGTAGAGGAGGGTGTAGAGCTGTCTGGTCTCTGTGCTGTAGAGGAGGCTGTAGAGCTTGCTGGTCTCTGTGCTGTAGAGGTGCCTGGTCTCTGTGCTGTAGAGGAGGCTGTAGAGCTTGCTGGTCTCTGTGCTGTAGAGGAGGCTGTAGAGGTGCCTGGTCTCTGTGCTGTAGAGGAGGCTGTAGAGCTTGCTGGTCTCTGTGCTGTAGAGGAGGCTGTAGAGCTGGCTGGTCTCTGTGCTGTAGAGGAGGCTGTAGAGGCATCTGGTCTCTGTACTGTAGAGGAGGCTGTAGAGGTGTCTGGTCTCTGTGCTGTAGTCACCCTGCTGTACCTCCTCAGGAAGTCCATGTAGTCCACCGTTACACTGTCTCTCTTAGACACCTACAGGAGACCAACAAAGTCAGACTGTTTACTCAGCGTATCTGGATCAGTAGAGAATGGACAAGGATGGTGATGGTGATAAGGAGGATGATAATGATCATGTTCATCATAAGCATCATAAGAATGCTGAAATGTAAATATATTCTTTCCCCTAAAACTTCTGAGCAATTCCAGACTTTTTCCCACAACAACCAGAGTGAAGAGTAATCCCATCTCCATGGCGTCAGACGGTAAGAGCAGGGTTCTGCCTGTGTAGCGTCAGGTGGGTTGAGCTGTAATTCTGGGGCTGGGTGGTCGGGGAATAGGTGGTGTTCAGAACGGGTCACACCTGAGGAATCAGCCCACTGCTTTTATCCTGGCCCCAGCAGTGGAACAGTATCTCTCTTAAGTAAGCCCCACAGCAACACACACGCACACGCACACGCGCACACACACACACACAGATGGATAAGGGAGATATGCACGCAAGCACACACACACACTCACACACACACCTATTCTGGTGGCTCATAATCAAAGTCTAGTCTCTGACACCCTGCCCTACATCCTACCACGGTGTAATCCAGTGCTTCTGCTCCCTACAGAGCTCTATGGCATTGAGTCTTATTATAGATGTCACACTGTCTAATTATCACTGCTATCAGCAGGCACTGAGCGGAACGCCTCGCTAGAACCACAGGAGTACTGCACCGCCCTGCATGCTCTATATACCTGGGAATGGGGCTGGTAAGACTGCTGTGTACAGTCGTGGCCAAAAGTTTTGAGAATGACACAAATATTAATTTTCACAAAGTCTGTTGCCTCAGTTTGGATGATGGCAATTTGCATATACTCCAGAATGTTATAAAGAGTGATCAGATGAATTGCAATTAATTGCAAAGTCCCTCTTTGCCATGCAAATGAACTGAATCCCCAAAAAACATTTCCACTGCATTTCAGCCCTGCAACAAGAGGACCAGCTGACATCATGTCAGTGATTCTCTCGTTAACACAGGTGTGAGTGTTGACGAGGACATGGCTGGAGATCACTCTGTCATGCAGATTGAGTTCGAATAACAGACTGGAAGACTCAAAAGGAGGGTGGTGCTGGGAATCATTGTTCTTCCTCTGTCAATCATGGTTAACTGCAAGGAAACACGTGCCGTCATCATTGCTTTGCACAAAAAGGTCTTCACAGGCAAGGATATTGCTGCCAGTAAGATTGCACCTAAATCAACCATTTATCGGATCATCAAGAACTTCAAGGAGAGCGGTTCAATTGTTGTGAAGAAGGCTTCAGGGCGCCCAAGAAAGTCCAGCAAGTGCCAGGACCGTCTCCTAAAGTTGATTCAGCATCCAGATATAGTTTGGTGACGAACAATGCCTTTTCCAGCATGATGGAGCACCTTACCTCAAGGCAAAAGTGATAACTAAGTGGCTCGGGGAACAAAACATTGATATTTTGGGTCCATGGCAAGGAAACTCCCCAGACCTTAATCCCATTGAGAACGTGTGGTCAATCCTCAAGAGGTGGGTGGACAAACAAAACCCCACAAATTCTGACAAACTCCAAGCATTGATTATGCAAGAATGGGCTGCCATCAGTCAGGATGTGGCCCAGAAGTTAATTGACTGTATGCCAGGGCGGATTGCAGAGGTCTTGAAAAAGAAGGGTCAACACTGCAAATATTGACTGCATCAACTTTATGTAATTGTCAATGAAAGCCTTTGACACTTATGAAATGCTTGTAATTATACCTCAGTATTCCATAGTAACATCTGACAAAAATATCTAAAGACACTGAAGCAGCAGACTTTGTGAAAATTAACTTTTGGCCACGACTGTAGGTATAGTGTTCTAGTGTGAAGGTCAGACCCAAGTCATTATGTTATAGTGAATGTGCAGTGGAGTAGAGGTAGGCAGTATAGAGTAGTGGGTGGCACCTTCACCCTTCAGACATGACAGACTCACTCTGTTTCTTTCTCTCTCTCTCTCTCTCTTTCTGTCTGTCTTAGACTCTGTCCATCATCCGCCTCTATCTTCCCCTCCACTCCCTCTCTGTCCATCTCTTGTTTGTCTTTCTGTCAGTCTGTCTTATTTCTCTTTCCCTCCCTTTCTCCCTCTCTAACCCCGCTCTAGGACTTCCCTGTAATTATTGGAGTAAGTGTTCTTTAACACGTAAGGCAACCACCGCCTGCTAAATGATTGATCACGATTTTAAAAAATATATTAAAAAACGCACCGAGCTCTCAATCACTTCTCTGAAAGTGTTTGAGAAACAGATGAGACAAAAAGAAAAGGAAAGAGGAAGAGGAGGGAGACAGAGAAAAAAAGCCGCTGGTGGCATCTCGCTCCCTCAAGCACAAAGCGACTTCCACATCAAAATGTCACCAGCACAACAGCTGCTGCTCCTGCGATATGGTCCTTTAAAGTAAACTTTCAACAACTCCCCTCGAAAAACACCATATTTTTAATGAATAAGGAACAGAAAGACTGAGAGAAGAGGAGGGGGAGGAAGAGGGAGGGAGGGAGGGAGGGAGGGAGGGAGGGAGGGAGGGAGGGAGGGAGGGAGGGAGGGAGGGAGGGAGGGAGGGAGGGAGGGAGGGAGGGAGGGAGGGAGGGAGGGAGGGAGGGACACAAAGTGCTGATATTATGGGTGGAAATCTGTGGGAAAGACAGGCAGTCAAACTGTCAGGCGTAAGCGCTGAGACGGAACAAAGAGGAACAGTGGAGACAATTACATTGGCGCTGTGGAGTGACGAGAGGCATCGCACAGCAACACACCACGGATGGGGGGAGAAGGGATACACCGTATACATGATAAACAAATGTGCTGTAGGTGTATATCACTACCCATAACACCACTCTGGTACTGATCAATGATAAACAGGTGTGGATGAAGAACAAACAGTGGGAGGTATATGAACACAGAATGTAAACGCGCGAACAGCTACACTACGTAACTAAATATTGATCAATGTCCCCACTGCTTTCATAAACAGTGCAAGGGAATGATCAATTTGATCAATGAGTAATGTGGCTAATGCCATTACTACTATCATTGATGCATCAAGAGAGTCACATTTCCCTAAGTGGTCCTCATGTACTGGACAAAATTATAAACGCAACATGCAAAAATGTCATTGATTTTACTGAGTTACAGTTCTTATGAGGAAATCAGTCAATTTAAATAAATTAATTATGGATTTCACATGACTGGGAATACAGATATGCATCTGTTTGTCATAGACACCTTTAAAAAAGAAAATGGGCCTCACAATTCGTCAGGGTATTTTTGTGTATTCAAATTGGCATCGATAAAATGGAATTGTGTTCTTTGACCATAGCATATGCCTGCTCATACCATAGTCCCACCACCACCATGAGGCACTTTGTTGACAACGTTGACATTAGCAAACCGCTCGCCCACACAATGCCATACATGTCTGTGGTTATGAGGCCGGTTGGACATACTGCCAAATACGTTGGAGGCGGCTTATGGTAGAGAAATTAACTTTTAATTATCTGGCAACAGCTCAGGTGGACATTCCTGCAGTCAGCATGCCAATTGCACGCTCACTCAAAGCTTGAGACATCTGTGGCATTGTGTTGTGTGACAAAACTGCACATTTTAGAGTGGCCTTTTATTGTCCCCGGCACAAGGTTCACCTGTGTAATGATCATGCGGTTTAATCAGCTTCCTGATATGCCAAACCTGTCAGGTGGATGGATTATTTTGACAAAGGAGAAATGCTCATTAACAGGGATTTAAACAAATGTTGTGCACAACATTTGAGAGAAATAAGGTTTTTCTGTGTATTGAAAATGTATGGGATATTTTATTTCAACTCATGAAACAGGGGAAACACTTTACATGTTGCATTTATATTTTTGTTCAGTGTAGTTCTGAAAACAGACAAACATCTGTGCACAGCACTTGTGCTAAAAAGTTATAAAGAAACTGAGAACTCCAAGACTATGTAGTAAGGCTTAGTGGAAAAAGTTTAAATAATTTCAGATACGGAAACGTGTCCCTTCTTCATGAGCCATAAAACCCTTTTTTAACAGTATGTGATATCACCTGTCGTTACCAAGACTAACCTCAAGTCTTGTACTGCCATCTAGTGACCAATATAGTCAATGACCATGCAGTGGTGGCGATGTAATTACTTTGTCAGACTATGCAAGAGCAGAACGTAGGACACCTGTTGGGTGTACTACAAAGCAGGTTCAATGAGTTAGCCTGCTAACTTGGATAAACAACCAGAAATAATGATGGATTTTCTGGTTCTTTAAAAAAGCTAAACTTAGATATGTGCTTTTTGGTTGTTGAGTCAATTAGACCATGTCAATTTCAAGCATATCTTTTAAAAAAAGTACAAGTTATTTCAGAATATTTAGGCAAGTTAGCTGGCTAACTCATTGAACCTGCTTTGTAGTATACCCCACAGGTCCCAGATCTGTTTGTGCTGTCATTGGAGTTGGCAAGACAGCACAAACAGATCCCAAACCAGTCTATAAGAGACCCACACCTGCCCTCTCTCACCTTGGCCAGCATGGTGTTGAGCTGGGTCTGCGTGAGGGGGAAGAGGAAGGCCTCCACCACCTGTCTGAACTCCCCCCGGGTCACTGAGCCGCTCCCCTCAGGGTCCAGGGCCTTGAACGCTGCCCTCACATCCTCCAGCCTCTCCCCCAGCCTCCGGGGGAGCAGGGCCTTGATCTCCCCCAGGAACAGATGCTCATCTGGGGCTGACTGTACCGATGAGACTGGAGGACATGGAAGTGATTAGGAGTCTGTGTGGGGGACACTGTTAATTGTGTTTGGTTTAGATTTGTTCCAGGTTTTTGCCCTTACGGTACATTATCATGTTAAGTTATGAGTAAGTTATGAGTTGATAATTATATAGGAATGAACTCACCTGAGTCTGACTGCAGTGCTGTCTTTCTGGGTTCCCCTGCTCCCTGTCCTTCCACAGGTGTGTATGGAGGTGTGTGTGTATATGAGTGTGAAGGGCCAGGTGTGTGTGTGATGCTGATGCGCTGGGCGGTCCAGGGGCGCGGGGCGATGACCAGTCCTCGGGACATGAGGGTCAGGTCCCCCAGGCCCACAGGGGGGGTCCGTCTCATACCTTCTGCCTCCGGTGGAGCTGTGGGGACAGGGGAGAGAGAAGGGTGGTGCATATGTAACAGTATAACTTTACGTCGTCCCCTGTCCCCTCGCCCCGACACGGGCGCGAACCAGGGACCCTCTGCACACATCAACAGTCACCCATGAAGCGTCGTTACCAATCGCTCCACAAAAGCCGCGGCCCTTGCAGAGCAAGGGGAAACCCTACTTAAGTCTCAGAGCAAGTGACGTAACTGATTGAAATGCCACTAGCGCGTACCCGCTAACTAGCTAGCCATTTCACATCCGTTACACATACAGTACTCACTGGAGAGTTTTGTGTGTGTGTGTGTGTGTGTGTGTGAAATGTGAAACCCAGGTGACATAATTCAAGAGAGCAGGGTGTTCTGTCCCTGTGTCACATGAGGATTGTTTACAATGTCTTACTCTTCCCAACGCAAACACATCGTAAATCAACTCAAGGCTACTGTTGAACTGTGTGTTTAGATATCAGACACACATCATGTAGAGAACTTGTCTCAGTCAATCAAAGCAACAGCAATAGGAACCCTTTTACATCAGGGATGAGAGCAGAATTTAAACATAAAAGGCAATTATTATTTTACTTCAAATGAACCTTTTCATAATTAGCATAAACTTTGAAGTCGCCCCAAGGTTAATCACAACATTTACATATTTGCCTCCTGCTTAGATTATTAAAAGGGCAGTTGTTTATTAAAATGTTTGTGTTGTTTTATGCAAATTATGTCACAAATGAATTTATGAATTAGTACTTGAATGTAAAGTACCGTTTGTAATTTAGAAATATCAAAATTAGTTCCTGTGATCTCTCCAATTGAAATGCTTGTTTGTTATAAATAAATTATTTGACTTTGCTTGGTTAATTTAAAGCTGCAACTAAAAAAACATCCATTAAAAGGGGCAGGAAGAAATGTAGCCTACTACAATTAAGTTAAAACTATTCCTCTGAAGTTCGTGCTCAATTATTGCGCAATGTTATTAGTCCTTTTCATTCTATCATGTAGCATTATGACAACTAATGTGCTTGCTGATTGAATGTTATAGTTACCCTCTTTCTTTATGTCATGTAGTTCTGGATAGATTGAAATTGTCTCTCTCTGACTCTGACCTACGTTCTCCCTCGGTTTCTTTGGAGTTGAGTAAAAGCGCAGGGGAACGCAGAGAACGCCTTATGGTTGCCATAGAGATGTATTGACACGGTTCTATAGTTCCTGACTCCTCCCGCTATTGTTTATGATTGGATGGAAGTTATGTCAGGAATTCCCTTCATGCCTTTGCCTCCACTTCAAGCGACATATTCTTCATCCAGAGTAGTAGACCCTCACGCAACAGTAAACACATCGAGTGGTTAGTGATAAGGACTATGGTGATACTGCAGATGCCTTCTGAAGTAATAATAATACATGTATTCAACTTCTATAGCGCTTTTTATTAAAAAAAGACTCTCAAAGCGCTTGAAAACGCAAAACGATCAAGAATCAAATAAAGCAGCTCCAGTATATGATAAGAGGTTTGGACTACGAGTTTCAACCAGAGTTGAGCGTTTTTGCAAGTTCATTGAAGACATCACACACAACACAATTGTCCTGAATACATAACTTTATTAATAAACCAGAAAGCAAGCATGTAAAGTACAATGCATTATGCCCAGGTTAGGACAACCCTACAAAAACCAAACAAACAGTACACCACATGACCCTTGTAGAGGTGGGCTGCAGCAGGATTGCCAACGGTTGTAAACAGAGAGAATGAGAGAAAAAGCTGACAAGAGAGGTTATTTCCCTTTTTGTTTATTGTCTATTCCACTTGGCAATGTAAACACATGTTTCTAAAGCCAATTGAATTGAATCGCTAGTGAGATACAGACTGAGTGAGAGAAACAGAGAGAGAGAAAGAGAGAGAGAGAGAGATACACAGAGAGAGAAACAGAGAGAGATACAGAGAGAGAGATACAGAGAGAGAGATACAGAGTGAGAGATATGCAGACAGAGTGAGAGAAACAGAGAGTTAGAGACAGAGTGAGAGAAACAGAGAGAGAGAACCAGAGAGAGAAACAGAGAGAGAGAGATAGACAGGGTGAGAGAAACAGAGAGAGAGAGATACAGAGTGAGAGAACCAGAGAGAGAGATACAGAGTGAGAGAAACAGAGAGAGAGAGAAACAGAGAGTTACAGACAGAGTGAGAGAAACAGAGTGAGAGAAATAGAGAGAGAGAGATACAGACAGAGTGAGAGAAACAGAGAGAGAGAGAGAGATACAGAGTGAGAGAAAGCAGATAACTGCGCCTGTGGGAGGGGTCTGTTGAGGTTGTTGCATCCACATCAATTCCACAAACATTCACAAGTGTCCAGCAGAGCAGAGGGGTTGGGAGGGGAGGGTCTACTGGTCTGTCTGAGGGCATTTACAGCAGGAAGAGAAGAGAAAGAGATGTAAGCAATAGAAGAGAAAGGGGGCTCTGTTGACAAACATAGAGGGCAATGGTGTTTTGATGCCTAACCTTTGGGGAGGGATGGATCCACCTTTGGATCCTGAAGGGACATGTACTTGGGGGACAGAACACAGAGAATGCTGGTAACATGGAGGGATACTCTGTTGTCTCAGTGTGGTACATTAACTCTATAGGTGGCTATGGGTCTGAGGACAGAGGAAGGCATCACTTTAGCAGCATGAACAAACAGAACTGATATGAAAGGCAGTTGTGATGTGTTGTTTTTCTGATTTTGCTCACACACGAGCATGTACACACACACACAAACACAAACACACACGTATCCCCATTCACTTCAGCAAGAAAGGCTGATAAAAAAAGTCTAGTGCTGATTAAGCTAATGCCCATTGAAAGCCTTTTTGTAACAAACAAGCTATGTAATGTACTGAAAGTGAAAAACGTGTGCTAAAAGGAAGGACTAGGTAAAGTAGGAACTGACCTGGATACAGCCGAAACTGAACACTTGCTCTGTATCAAAGGGCAGTCATGGGTGGTCTCTATACTTGACTCTGAGCTGGACTTATAATTCCCCACCCTAGCATTCATACAGCGTTTACAAAACATAACACTGTCTCAACGTTAAGTGTTGAACGAGACGTGTAAAGCTTCCTCTGTATAGGTTTGGTGACGGCGCCACAAACTTCCATGCGTTTCCCTCAGGCTTGGGGCCACTGCCACATACACAACTTGCTATAGAGCACTGGTATACACATACATACTCAGTGGTACATACTGAAGAGGAATGGGGATGATGGGCGGAGAGGGGGGACATAGATGGGGGATGGGATCTGTGCCACATAAAACAGGATCTCGCTGATTGGCTGAGAAACTGACCGATTGATTGATAAATCAAAATTGATTTGTGAGCTTTTTAAGGATGCAAACTTTATATTGATTGATTGGTGTGTTGACTGACTAATTTATTGGGTGATTGATTGGTTGGTTGATTGACAGCTATAGTCTTTGGCGGTGGAGCGATTGATATATACATTATATCCAATACGTGATTGATTGAGTGATGAAGAGAGGCAGAGGAGTGTACAGTGTTTTGGCAGCAGGAGGAGGAGTGTAGTCCGTGTTCGCATCGTTGTGGTCAGTCGGTTCGGTCCTCACAGGCCGAAGTCAAAGGTCAGGTCAGACTTGCCCATCTTCTGCCTATACACCGTGTCAAACTTGTCATTCATAGACACGGTGAAGATGTCCTGCCACAGTCCCACGCGACCTGACAGAAGAAAGAGTCACATGATCATACATCACTGAGACAAACGGCCGAGAGGAATGGTCAGTAGTCGATATGAATGTTGTTATTTTGAATTCTTCTTTATTGCATATTGATCAGCTCATAGGCTATCTATGCTTCCTTATGACTCCCAACCGTGTACAGTGAGGTTCATAATCACCTCGATAGAGATGAGCAAAAAACACTGAAATAAATAATACAAATACGGAGCTATATTGTACGCTACATTTTGGGGGGGAAATTATATTATTTTATAGTAACACAATTGCTCAGAGAAAGAGATTTTGTTTAACAAGTTATATTGAGCAAAATAGCCCCATAACGTCAAAGATCCAACTGCATATTTTACAGTAGGTAATCAAATCAAAATCAAAAAAAGATACAAGATAATTACACAAGGAATAGATACACAACGAGTAACAATAACTTCGATATATACACGGGGTCCCAGTACCGGGTCGCTGCGCAGGGGTACGAGGTAATGGAGGTACATATGTACATACAGTGTATTCAGGAAGTATTCAGAGCCCTTCACTTTTTCCACATTTTGATACGTTACAACCTTATTCTAAAATTGATTAAATAAAAAATTGTCCTTAGCAATCTACACACAATACCCCATAATGACAAAAACATGTTTTTAGATTTCTTAATAAATAAAATAATATGAAAAATATAAGTATTTACATAAGTATTCAGACCCTTTGCTATGAGACTCGAAACATGACAGCCCGCTTGGACTTTGCCAGAAGGCACCTAAAGGACTCTCAGACCATGAGAAACAAGATTCTCTGGTCTGATGAAACCAAGATTGAACTCTTTGGCCTGAATGCCAAGTGTCACGTCTGGGGGAAACCTGGTACCATCCCTATGTTGAAGCATGGTGGAGGAAGCATCATGCTGTGGGGATGTTTTTCAGCAGCAGGGACTGGGAGACTAATAGGATCGAGGGAAAGATGAACGGAGCAAAGTACAGAGAGATCCTTGATGAAAACCTACACCAACAGAATATAGGGCGGTCTATTTGTTCGCTCGTTAGGAGGCCGCCTTGCCTGCCTCTTTTTTCGAGTCCCGGTGATTAGGGTCTGGTTTGGAGTAAGCACAATATCTAAGAGCTGCCGACTCGTTAAAGAGGCTCGTAAAACAGCCGCTATCTAACGTAGAGCCATCTCATATATCTAGGTATGGGGATCTTTCCCGCTTATAAACCCTTATTTCGACGCCAAACCCACCACTGGTGTGCGTGGCACTCTATTATCATATTATCTGACCATAGCACCTGTTCCAATCCAAGTGCTAAGGCCGTTTTAGCAAACTCCAGGAATTTACATTTGTTGGATAACATGAAAATAGAGTGCCTTGGCCACGCACACCAGTGGTGGGTTAGGCGTCGAAATAAGGGTGTATAAACAGGAAAGATCCCCATACCTACTGTAAAATATGGTGGTGGATCTTTGATGTTATGGAACTATTTGGCTTCCACTCGTCCTGGTGCCTTTGTTAAGGTCAACGGAATCATGAACTTTACCGAGTATCAGGACATTTTTTGCCAAAAACCTGGCTGCCTCCGCCAGCAGGCTGAAACTTAGTGGATCTTCCAGCAAGACGATAACACCAAGGACACATCAAAATCCACAAAGAAATGGTTAATTGACCGCAAAATGAACATTTTTCAATGGCCATCTCAGTCATATGCATTTGAACCCCATTGAAAACCTGTGGTTTGAATTGAAGAGTCCATAAGTGCAGACGATGGATATCTAGGATCTGGAAAGATGTTGTATGGAGGAATGGTCTAAGATCACGCCAAATGTGTTCTCTAATCTCATAAAACATTTTAGAAAAAGGCTCAGTGCCGTTATCCTCACAATGTGACGTATTGAAAGGTATTGAAAACATATTTTTGAGATGAAAAATATTACTTGTTAAACTAAATCTCTTTCTCTGAGAAATTGTATTAGAATAAAATAATGTAATTTTTGGAGCATACAATATGGGGCAGCAGGTAGCCTAGTGGTGGGCCAGTAACCGAAGGTTGCTAAATCAAATCCCCAAGTTGACAAGGTAAAAATCTCTCGTTCTGCCCCTGAACAAGGCAGTTAACCCACTGTTCCTAGGCCGTCGTTGTAAATAAGAATGTGTTCTTAACTGACTTGCCTACTTAAATAAAGGTTAAATAATATTTCAAAAAAATATAGCTCAGTATTTTGTATTATTTATTTTCTACAGTCTTTTTTGCTCATCTATCAAGAGCGCCAATCATTTTGGGCCTATGTATGTATGTCTACAGACATGGACTCACCTGCCCTCCAGTAGTGTGTATAGGAATGTGTGTTTATGGCCCTAATAGCTCAGAGCTGTGTGTTAGACCAGCACCAGGTCAGAGGCTACGGTCCATGCACTAAAAGAAACAGAACATGGAGAAAACAAGACAAATCTGACAACAAATCATAAGAAAAAACAACATAACAAAAATCTACAATGATCAACATGAAAAATGAAATCATAATTATATTAAAACAACATTCATAAATCATAATGCCAGAAAAAGGACAACAAATGTGAACGGATTTCCAAACTGAACAGTAAGGTGCAACTCCTTGTGCCAGAAATCACTGAGCTGTAATTACTATGTTTAACCACAGGGAGGCGGTGCAGAGCAAAAATAGGAGTGAATGGAAATGCCCTTAATTCAGCTAGGGGGCAGAATTTTTATGTTTGGAAAAATAACGTTCCCAAGATAAACGGACTATTTCTCAGGTCCAGATGCTAGAATATGCATATAATTGACAGATTAGGATAGAAAACTCTAAAGTTTCCAAAACTCTCAAAATATTGTCTGTGAGTATAACAGAACTGATTTTGCAGGCGAAAACCTGAGGAAATCCAACCCGGAAGTGCCTTTTATTTGGAAAAATCCCTGTTCCGTTGCCTGCCCCTCCTCCATTTAAAGGGGTATCAACCAGATCCCTTTTCCAATGGCTTCCTCAGGCTGTGACCAGGCTTTAGACATAGTTTCAAGCTTTTATTTTGAAAAATTAGCGAGATTTTTCAAAACGCGTCAGGTGTCCTTTGATTAGTTCCTGCGCGCGAGAGATGTAGCTCGACATTTTCTTTCTCTGTAGTATTGAATAGGTTACCGTTCGGTTGAAATATTAGTGATTATTTATGTTAAAAACAACCTGAGGATTGATTATAAAAAACGTTTGACATGTTTCTACGAACATTACGGATACTTTTTGGAATTTTCGTCTGCCTTTCAAGACCGGAACGAGCCTGTGGTTTTCTGAACATAACGCGCAAACCAAATGGCGGTTTTTGGTTATAAAACTAATCTTTATCGAACAAAAATAACATTTATTGTGTAACTGGGAGTCTCGTGAGTGCAAACATCCAGAGATTATCAAAGGTAAGCGATTCATTTTATTGCTTTTCTGACTTTCTTGACCAAGCTAATTTGAGGCTAGCTGTTCTTACTGTTTTGTCTAGTGATTGATAAACTCACAAACGCTTGGATTGCTTTCGCTGTAAAGCATATTTTCAAAATCTGACACGATAGGTGGATTAACAACAAGCTAAGCTGTGTTTTGGTATATTTCACTTGTGATTTCATAATTATAAATATTTTTTGTATTATTTTTGAATTTGGCGCTCTGCAATTCAGCGGTTGTTTACGAAAATGATCCCGCTAAAGGGATCGTGCGGCAAGAAGTAAATGAATGGTCCAGAGTGAGACATTCCCTATTCCTTTGAAGGTTTATGTTACTGCTGGGGTATGTACATCTGACTCATGATCTGCGGTTTGCTACAATAAAGCTCTTGTTACTCTCTGCCCCTAACAGACCAAGGATCAGACTTCTGCAACCCAGTGCTAACCTTCACCACTATAAGCCAAACAACTAAACTGGCCCTGGATCATTGCTTAAAGATATAGACTACACACAAACACATAGTATGTAACTGTTCTACATAACCTACATACAAATCTGGTCTAGGTTGACTCATCCTCAGCCAGGTTAGCAGAGATATAAAGCCATATGAACATATTCTATATGCCTTGAAGAGTGTGCGTGCATCTGTATGCCTAACGCAAAGGATAACATTACAGCTTGCTGTAATTTGGTGTACGGCTGAGGCTCACACATTTCGTTCTGATATCCTATTTCTTTGTCTCTCTCTGTCATTCTCACTCTCTCCCTCTGTCCCCCCTCTTCTATCCAAGTGCACCATATCATGCACTGCAAGCATGCTTGTGTCTAGGCTTGTGAGTGTCTAATAATAGCCCAAACAATGTATATGATGCAAGCAGCGAAGCTATGAATGGGGCTAGCGGGAGTACACCAAGTAATGTGTGTGTGTGTGTGTGTGTGTGTGTGTGTGTGTGTGTGTGTGTGTGTGTGTGTGTGTGTGTGTGTGTGTGTGTGTGTGTGTGTGTGTGTGTGTGTGTGTGTGTGTGTGTGTGTGTGTGTAAAGGTTGGAGTTGGCATACAGCACACACGTTAGGTTACTGTCCCTCTTGGCACACAGCCTTCACTCCTTCCATTCACTTTACGGCCCAAAACACGCAATGCTTCAGTAACCCTACAGATCTCTTTACTTTCTCAACTCTGTCATCGGGAGATACTCGGAAATCTGCCTCCGTAGTGATCATTCCTTGGCTTATCTTTAGTGTCTGTCTAGCCCTCACTTCTGTTTTCTTTCCTCCTTATCTTCCTTTCCTCTATCCCTCTATCCCTCTCTTTCTCTTCCCCGCCCTATCTCACTCTCCCAAATCTCTTGCTCCATCTTTCTCCCTCCCTTCCTTCTCTCCCTACCCCCTCTATTTCTCTACCGCCCTCTCTCCCCCATCCCTCGCCCTCTCTCCCTCCTGCAGATGGAGAGGACCTCACCCCTGCAGATGGAGAGGGCCTCTGAGTTGCAGCACTGCTCTATGAGCTGGTTGCAACTCTCCACCATGGTCTCCAGCTGGGCCTTATCACATGAGACACCCAGGAACCTCGCCAGCTGCCCCACCAACGTCCCCAGGTCCTGGAGAGAGAGATGAAGGAGAGTAGGAGAGGAGAATAAGAGAGAGAGAGAGAGGAGAGGAGGAGAGGAGAGGAGAGGAGAGAGAGAGGGAGATGGAGAGAGAGGGGGAGAGGGGGAAAGGAGAGGGAAACGAGTCAAAGAGAGAAGAGAAATGTAAATAAAATAATTATATTTAGTCACCTCCAAAATGATTGGCATTTTATATGCATGTTACCTCATTTTTACACCCCAGTGAAACAGAAAGCCATGGAAGGCCACAATACAGTTCCTTAAAGGGGCAATCCGCAGTTGTTACATCTATTTTTGGACTTCTGAATTCATTATATGTACCCGTTGATTATTGAAGAATAGAACTTATAAATGCCTCATGATCTTAGTTCAACTGTCTTACACCATCAGAAAACAATATATAAACTTGTTTTACTCAGTTTGTAAACAAATACAATTTAAACAAACACTATATAGCTTCAAAACATGATTCCTTGCATCCATAGCCTTGTCTATGAATTTGAGAGTGGTTACATTTCTCCAGCTCCATTCCTCAGATTTTTATCAAAACCAGGGGTGGGGAGGTGGCTTTGTTATTGTTTCTACTGCTGATTGCGCTTTAAGCTGAGACTAAATTAAAAAAGTAAAAAAAAGATATAATAGGGGTGCCAATATTTTTGACACCTACGTATCTATTTGAGAAAACATAGTATTACTATTATTAAAATCTATTTCTCTGAGCAATATAAAATAATAACAGTTTTGTATAAAACAGTTTAAATGTTTTGGAGTGTACAATATTGCTCAGTATTTGGATTATTTAATTAATACAGTATTGTTTTTGCTCATCTTTATCAAGAGTGCCAATAATTTATGAGGTGACTGTACCAAATGATCTCTTCTTATCACTCCCAAATGACCTATGGACTAGAGTTTGATAATGCCTTAATAATAAGGAGTATAAGACAGGTTGCAGCACTTTCTATTCCATACGCAACCCAGTCACAGCACTGTGACAAGGTAGTTGGGCTGTATTTATAGGGGGAAGTTGAGCCAAAGGGGCATGGTTTTCTTGTTTCTAGGAAACCATACACAAAATGTATCATTGAAACAAAATATACTGAACAATAATATAAGGCATTATTGATGAGGTAACAGGGGTAAAAAGTAACAAGGGTTTGTTAGGTGTGAAGCCTGTGTTAAAATATGCTTAAAGTGATTAAAAGACAAAAAGCGATTGTGTTGAATTGTGTTTGGGAAATAGAGATAGACATGGTTTGAAAAAGGTAGTGGCAATATTTCATTAAGTACAGACATTTGTAGGCGGCTTAATTCACCCCGTCCCACTTGTCCAAAACACGAGGTCTCTGCTGGCACAACTTAACCCGGGTGTTTTCAAAACTGTAATGTTTACATGTATTCTGATTCTTTTCAGGGATACACAACATCCTGAAATCTATGTAGATACCTTTGTTAGAAAGAATACTATAGTCCCCTTGACAGAGTGATGCTGAATGTAAAAAGCGGCTCAACTTACCCCACTGTCCAATACATCTCAGACAGAGCGGGGGTTGAACTCTGACTCCGAACATCTGCTTATGTCATCTATGACATGTTTACAGATCCTTCTATGTGTTATCTAGCGGTTATACATTGGAGTTTCATTGTCTTGCAATAAAGAGGCTAAATTTCTGTCTGTCTCTGTGGACGGTTATAAACTTTGACCACAGTTCCTTTTTTCTTTCTATAGAAACAGATGCCTTATCCTTATATAACACACTTGCTCAACAAATACACTTGCCATACATGTTACGTTTTTTCCTCAATTGCGTACAAGCCATTTTTGGATCTGTGTTGAAATGTATCTACAGCAGAACAGCAATGATCAAATGCTCAAATACATTTACAGAAATGTTGATCATTTTCTTGCCTGACTTGCATTTCTTAGACCAACTTTTGTCGTCAGTGAATACAAAAGTCACTGTTAAGTTTTGTTCATAGAATATAACGCATTGTTTTCATCAGAAGAGAAATGTGTGCAATTGCGTTCACTGTTTCTGGCAATCAGTAAATACTACTGCATGAAATTCTTGATAAGCCCAATTAGTGTTATACCATGTACAATATAATAACAATATATGGAAAGATCGAGGAAATGGGGACTGTCTAATTGCCAAAATATTGTGGACGTGCAGAGATGCAGAGCATGAAGTTGGATTACCCATAACTCATCATCTTCAACATTGTGAACTCTGATAGAGCTTTGCTATGGTGATGATTGAGGCCTATACAGTCATAGCTGTGTTCCTCCATTGTATTCACCTTTTTTATTTGTATTTCTTTCTTTATTTTTTACCCCTTTTTCTCCCCAATTTCATGATATTCAATTGGTAGTCTCATCGCTGCAACTCCCCTACGGACTCGGGAGAGGCGAAGGTCGAGAGCCGAGCGTCCTCCGAAACACAACCCTGCCAAGCTGCACTGCTCGCTTAACCCGGAAGCCAGCCGCACCAACGTGTGGAGGAAACTTGCAGATAGTGTTTCTGCGCAGCAATGGAAAGTCTATATAGCAATGAGCAAACTAGCCTTTGTATTGAATACATGAAACTGCATTGTGATGATACCAATGAATGAGCTTATTTCTTCTATTTTTTTATCAGGAATAATATCTGTGTCTGAAATTGTTTGGTGTAATATGCATAAAAGGAGAGTAATAGCCCATAATTCTGCACCTTTGGATAGTTGTACTTCCTTTTTAGTGACTGCAAAGAAAATGTATTGATCTACTTAGAATTTTATTAGACTGACTAACTTTCTGTTTTGTCTGCTTGGACTCAACAGATAAATATGGTTGTGTTACTCTTTTTGCAGGCAGTCGTGTTCTTTTGATCAATCTGAAATTTTGACGGTATAATATCATTTTGAAGAATGTACAGTGGGGAGAACAAGTATTTGATACACTGCCGATGTTGCACGTTTTCCTACTTACAAAGCATGTAGAGGTCTGTAATTTTTTATCATAGGTACATCTCAACTGTGAGAGACGGAAAATCCAGAAAATCACATTGTATGATTTTTAAGTAATTAATTTGTATTTTATTGCATGACATAAGTATTTGATACATCAGAAAAGCAGAACTTAATATTTGGTACAGAAACCTTTGTTTGCAATTACAGAGATCATACGTTTCCTGTAGTTCTTGACCAGGTTTGCACACACTGCAGCAGGGATTTTGGCCCACTCCTCCATACAGACCTTCTCCAGATCCTTCAGGTTTCGGGGCTGTCGCTGGGCAATACGGACTTTCAGCTCCCTCCAAAGATTTTCTATTGGGTTCAGGTCTGGAGACTGGCTAGGCCACTCCAGGACCTTGAGATGCTTCTTACGGAGCCACTCCTTTGTTGCCCTGGCTGTAAGTTTCGGGTCGTTGTCATGCTGGAAGACCCAGCCACGACCCATCTTCAATGCTCTGTCACGATCGTGTACTGGAGAGACGGACCAAGATGCAGCGGAATAATGATACATCTTCTCTTTTTATTTAAAGAAGATGAACGAACACGACACACTTTAACAAACTATACAAAACAACAAACGACCGTGAAGCTAAATAACGTTGTGCACATACACATACAGGCTACAAACGTTCTACATAGACAATTACCCACCTCACATGAAAGCCTATGGCTACCCTAAATATGGCTCCCAATCAGAGACAACAGAAATCAGCTGTCTCTAATTGGGAACTCATTCAGGCAACCATAGACTCTCCTAAACAACTAAACCAACATAGACAACGCTAGACACATGCACTACACACAAACCCATACAATACACCCAACACCCCCTTTACCATATAATCACCCAAAACCGACAAAACACAAACATTCCCCATATCACACCCTGATCTAACTAAAATAATAAAGAAAACAA
Organism: Salvelinus fontinalis; assembly: GCF_029448725.1. NCBI lineage: Eukaryota > Metazoa > Chordata > Actinopteri > Salmoniformes > Salmonidae > Salvelinus > Salvelinus fontinalis. The sequence continues at coordinate 10,957,575 of NC_074703.1, read as the reverse complement.
AGAATACTAAGGTCAGGGCGTGACATAACCCCCCCCCTTAAGGTGCGAACTCCGGGCGCACCATTACACAGTCTAGGGGAGGGTCTGGGTGGGCTTCCATCCACGGTGGCGGCTCCGGCTCTGGTTGTGGTCCCCACGTCACCATAGTCCCTAACCGCCTCCTTAGCTTCCTCCAAATGACCCCCCTCCACATTAACCCCATAGCATTAAGGGGCAGTTCCGGACTAAGGGGCAGCTCCGGACTAAGGGGCAGTACCAGGGTAAGGGGCAGTACCAGGGTAAGGGGCAGTACCAGGGTAAGGGGCAGTACCAGGGTAAGGGGCAGTACCAGGGTCAGGGGCAGTACCAGGGTAAGGGGCAGTACCAGGGTCAGGGGCAGTACCAGGGTCAGGGGCAGTACCAGGGTAAGGGGCAGTACCAGGGTAAGGGGCAGCACAAGGATAAGGGGCAGCACCAGGATAAGGGGCAGCACCAGGATAAGGGGCAGCTCCGGACTGAGGAATGGCAGCTCCGGACTGAGGAATGGCAGCTCCGGACTGAGGAATGGCAGCTCCGGACTGAGGAATGGCAGCTCCGGACTGAGGGACTGCAGCTCCGGACTGAGGGACTGCAGCTCCGGACTGAGGGACGGCCCATGACTGGCTGACAGATCTGGCTGCTCATGGCTAACTGACGGATCTGGCTGCTCATGGCTGGCTGACGGATCTGGCTGCTCATGGCTGGCTGACGGATCTGGCTGCTCATGGCTAGCTGACGGATCTGGCTGCTCATGGCTGGCTGACGGATCTGGCTGCTCATGGCTGGCTGACGGATCTGGCTGCTCATGGCTGGCTGACGGATCTGGCTGCTCATGGCTGGCTGACGGATCTGGCTGCTCATGGCTAGCTGACGGATCTGGCTGCTCATGGCTAGCTGACGGATCTGGCTGCTCATGGCTAGCTGACGGATCTGGCTGCTCATGGCTAGCTGACGGATCTGGCTGCTCATGGCTAGCTGACGGATCTGGCTGCTCAAGGCTAGCTGACGGATCTGGCTGCTCATGGCTAGCTGACGGATCTGGCTGCTCATGGCTGGCTGACTGATCTGGCAGATCCTGTCTGATTGGCGGCTCTGGCAGATCCTGTCTGGTTGGCGGCTCTGGCAGATCCTGTCTGGTTGGCGGCTCTGGCAGATCCTGTCTGGTTGGCGGCTCTGGCAGATCCTGTCTGGTTGGCGGCTCTGGCAGATCCTGTCTGGTTGGCGGCTCTGGCAGATCCTGTCTGACGGACGGCTCTAGCGGCTCCTGTCTGGCTGGCGGCTCTAGCGGCTCCTGTCTGGCTGGCGGCTCTAGCGGCTCCTGTCTGGCGGACGGCTCAGTAGGCTCATGGCAGACGGGCGGCTTTGCAGGCTCATGGCAGACGGGCGGCTTTGCAGGCTCATGGCAGACGGATGGCTCAGATGGCGCTGGGGAGACGGATGGCTCAGATGGCGCTGGGGAGACGGATGGCTCAGATGGCGCTGGGGAGACGGATGGCTCAGATGGCGCTGGGGAGACGGATGGCTCAGATGGCGCTTGGCAGACGGGCAGTTCAGGCATCGCTGTGCAGACGGCAGACTCCTGCCGGCTGAGGCGCACTGTAGGCCTGGTGCGTGGTGCCGGGACTGGTGGCACCGGGCTGGGGACACGCATCTCAGGGCTAGTGCGGGGAGAAGGAACAGGGCATACTGGACCCTGGAGACGCACATTAGGCCTAGTGCGTGGTGCCGGCACTGGTGGTATCGGGCTGGGAACACGCTTCTCAGGGCTAGTGCGGGGAGAAGGAACAGGGCATACTGGACTCTCAAGGCGTACTATAGGCCTTGTGCGTGGTACCGGTACTGGTGGTACCGGGCTGAGGACCCACACATCAGGACGAGTACGGGGAGAAGGAACAGTGCGTACAGGACTCTGGAGACACACAGAAGGCTTGGTGCGTGGTGTAGGCACTGGTGGTAATGTGCTGGAGACACGCACCACAGGGCTAGTACGTGGAGGAACAGTAACAGGACGCACAGGACTCTGGAGACACACAGGAGGCTTTGTGCGTGCTGTAGGCACTGTCTTAACCAGACGGCTAGCACGCACCTCAGGACGAGTATGGAGAGCTGTTCCCGGTGACATTAACTCACCAACACGCTCATTCGGACGGATGCCGTGCCTCATGCACCAAACCAGTACATCCCTCATAACTCTCTCCTCCAATTTCTCCATTAATTCCTTTACTGTCTCTGCGTCGCTCACTTCCAAATCCGCCCTCACCGGCTCCTTACGGTAAGCAGGAGGAGTTGGCTCACGTCTCCCGACTGACCCAACTAAACTACCCGAGAGCCCTCCCCCAAGAAATTTTTGGGTTTGACTTACGGGGTTCCAGCCTTGTTTCCGTGCTGCCTCCTCATATCGCCGCCTCTCTGCTTTCGCTGCCTCCAGCTCAGCTTTGGGACGGCGATATTCTCCCGGCTGTGCCCATGGATCTTCTCCGTCCAATATTTCCTCCCAACTCCAATAATCCTGTGTAGCAGGCCACTGCTCCAATTCACGCTGCTTGATCCTTTGGTGGGTAATTCTGTCACGATCGTGTACTGGAGAGACGGACCAAGATGCAGCGGAATAATGATACATCTTCTCTTTTTATTTAAAGAAGATGAACGAACACGACACACTTTAACAAACTATACAAAACAACAAACGACCGTGAAGCTAAATAACGTTGTGCACATACACATACAGGCTACAAACGTTCTACATAGACAATTACCCACCTCACATGAAAGCCTATGGCTACCCTAAATATGGCTCCCAATCAGAGACAACAGAAATCAGCTGTCTCTAATTGGGAACTCATTCAGGCAACCATAGACTCTCCTAAACAACTAAACCAACATAGACAACGCTAGACACATGCACTACACACAAACCCATACAATACACCCAACACCCCCTTTACCATATAATCACCCAAAACCGACAAAACACAAACATTCCCCATATCACACCCTGATCTAACTAAAATAATAAAGAAAACAAAGAATACTAAGGCCAGGGCGTGACATGCTCTTACTGAAGGAAGGAGGTTGTTGGCCAAGATCTCACGATACATGGCCCCATCCATCCTCCCCTCAATATGGTGCAGTCGTCCTGTCCCCTTTGCAGAAAAGCATCCCCAAAGAATGATGTTTCCCCCTCCATGCTTCACGGTTGGGATGGTGTTCTTGGGGTTGTACTCATCCTTCTTCTTCCTCCAAACACGGCGAGTGGAGTTTAGCCCAAAAAAGCTCTATTTTTGTCTCATCAGACCACATGACCTTCTCCCACTCCTCCTCTGGATCATCCAGATGGTCATTGGCAAACTTCAGACGGCCTGGACATGCGCTGGCTTGAGCAGGGGGACCTTGCGTGCGCTGCAGGATTTTAATCCATGACGGCGTAGTGTGTTACTAATGGTTTTCTTTGAGACTGAGGTCCCAGCTCTCTTCAGGTAATTGACCAGGTCCTGCCGTGTAGTTCTGGGCTGATCCCTCACCTCCCTCATGATCATTGATGCCCCACGAGGTGAGATCTTGCATGGAGCCCCAGACCGAGGGTGATTGACCGTCATCTTGAACTTCTTCCATTTTCTAATAATTGCGCCAATAGTTGTTGCCTTCTCACCAAGCTGCTTACCTATTGTCCTGTAGCCCATCCCAGCCTTGTGCAGGTCTACAATTGTATCCCTGATGTCCTTACACAGCTCTCTGGTCTTGGCCATTGTGGAGAGGTTGGAGTCTGTTTGATTGAGTGTGTGGACAGGTGTCTTTTATACAGGTAACGAGTTCAAACAGGTGCAGTTAATACAGGTAATGAGTGGAGAACAGGAGGGCTTCTTAAAAACCTAACAGGTCTGTGAGAGCTGGAATTCTTACTGGTTGGTAGGTGATCAAATACTTATGTCATGCAATAAAATGCAAATTAATTACTTAAAAATCATACAATGTGATTTTCTGGATTTTTGTTTTAGATTCCGTCTCTCACAGTTGAAGTGTACCTATGATAAAAATTACAGACCTCTACATGCTTTGTAAGTAGGAAAACGTGCAAAATCGGCAGTGTATCAAATACTTGTTCTCCCCACTGTATTTATGTTTTGAGACGGCATTTACTGTTTCGCCAAAGGCCACAGAGTTCTCTTTTGAACTCTATTTTGGAAGTCCACAACATTGTTAAAAAAAAACGGTTGTACGCGATTGAGAAAAACCTGTTTGTTTTCCAAGAAAGGTAGGCTACATGAGCTACTTTCCCCCAACATGTCAATGCTGTAACTATGTTGTAACACTGATAGTCACTTTGAGTGATAGTGAATAATATCATGCCCTGGAAGGCTTGCTAGTCTATATACTGTATAAACATTCATGTTCGCAAATGATTCCTAACAAGAACACGCTGTGTTTCTGGGCGGGTGTTGTGTGTGTATGTGTATGTGAGCATGAGAGCCTGCATGCATATGTGTGTGTGTGTGTTTCCGTGCAATGCAGCCCTGAAGGGACCTTTGGAACAGCAAACAACAGTATTGATTTGTTCCCATTCTGCCCCAGTGAGAGTGCAGTTATGTTCCATAGACTGGAACTCTGGTTGCCACGTAGCTCTGAGGGTGGTACGGTTATCATAGAGGTTAGGTGGTATGGGTAAAGTTAGAGTGACATTTGGGATAGGATAGAGCAGGACCACCCAAAGTAGGGCCAAACTTGGCCTGCTAGAGGCTTCCAGAATGATCTTATGTATACATGGTGGGTTTTTGGCAGTGCACTAATCAGTGTACCTCTAGGAGGTTCAGGTAAGGTTTGGTTTGATTTCGATATATGGTAGACAGTAGATATAGATGAGTGATGGAGGGAGAGAGAGAGAGGAAGGGAGGGAAAGCGTTTTTTTTACCTTGTACATGTCTTCATATTTCAGGAAGAGGACGTTTGAGTCCATGCGATGCTCCCAGAACTCCTGAACATGCTCAAACCAGGAACCATATCCCACTATGAGACAGAAAGAAAAAGAAGGGGAGAGAGAGACATAGGTGGAGATAGCTTTTAGTGAGTTTCCCCAGGTGTTTCCCCAGGCTTTCGCTTCCCTCTTCACACAACCTGGCCTGATCAGTTACTTATTGCCTAAATAATGCCAGGTCTCCCTGTTAGCCACCCATTCCTCTTAGTCGCAATTAAGAAAAGTAGTCCAGTGTAGACAGAGGACACAAGATGAATAGTGACACCCCCTGAACACCTGGGCGGGTGAGCCCTGAACTCTGACACTCACGCTTGTCGTTCATGAAGCGTCTGCAGAACTCCTGGAAGGTTCCGCGGTAGCTCATGGTTCTGAGGGAGCGGTGGAACTGGTAGTAAGACACCACAAGATCTTTAGGGTTCCTCGCCATGTAGATCACCTACAGGAGAACCACATAGAACCACACAGACAATTAGGACTGAATAGATGGAAACATTATACAAACATTATACAAACCAATTGAAGTGTACTCTAACCTTGGACTCTCCATTGTGCATGGCTGTAGGCAGGAAGCGGTAGGGCAGGTGGCTTTTTATCAGACGAGGAGATGTCAACTCCTGTGAAAAGATAGAGGAATTGTCATCATAACATTGGGAACAGAGACGGTAGAAAACTAGGAGCAGAAAAACACCTAATCCATTTCTTGCTTTGCATTGAAATATGGTGCTGCATGTGGTGGGCTGAGTGTTTTGGTTAACTGTACCTGTCTGTTTTACAAGCAACTGATTCAGGATCAGGAAGTAATAATACTCAGTGCTGTAGGCCTACCTGTATGATGTCTAGACCAGGCTGAGGGTACTCCAGAACAGCAGTAATACTCAGTACTGTAGGCCTACCTGTATGATGTCTAGTCCAGACTGAGGGTAATACAGAACAGTAGTAATACTCAGTACTGTAGGCCTACCTGTATGATGTCTAGTCCAGACTGAGGGTACTACAGAACAGCAGTAATACTCAGTACTGTAGGCCTACCTGTATGATGTCTAGTCCAGACTGAGGGTACTACAGAACAGTAGTAATACTCAGTACTGTAGGCCTACCTGTATGATGTCTAGGCCAGACTGAGGGTACTCCAGAACAGTAGTAATACTCAGTACTGTAGGCCTACCTGTATGATGTCTAGGCCAGACTGAGGATACTACAGAACAGTAGTAATACTCAGTACTGTAGGCCTAGCTGTATGAAGTCTAGACCAGGCTGAGGGTACTCCAGAACAGTAGTAATACTCAGTACTGTAGGCCTACCTGTATGATGTCTAGGCCAGACTGAGGATACTACAGAACAGTAGTAATACTCAGTACTGTAAGCCTACCTGTTTGATGTCTAGGCCAGACTGAGGGTACTCCAGAACAGTAGTAATACTCAGTACTGTAGGCCTACCTGTATGATGTCTAGGCCAGACTGAGGGTACTCCAGAACAGTAGTAATACTCAGTACTGTAGGCCTACCTGTGTGATGTCTAGGCCAGACTGAGGATACTACAGAACAGTAGTAATACTCAGTACTGTAGGCCTACCTGTATGATGTCTAGCCCAGGCTGAGGGTACTCCAGAACAGGAAGCTGCTCATCGATGTTCATCAGACCAATCTCATCTGGGTCCGCCCCCTGACTCACCAGATACACCACCTCCTGAAGGAGACTGGTACCTGGAGGGGGGGGGGGGGGGGGGGGGTAAAGATGGTGAGAGGAGGGAGGGGGAGAGGAGGTAAAGAGAATCAAGAGGAAAAGGTAAATGGGTAGTCGTTTGTGTAAATGTAAAATGACACCAATGAGGGAAAAATTCACAGTCCAAACTACACCATTATAGTGCTGTTTAGCAAACACTTACCAACCTCACACACCAAATGATCTACACGGAACTAAAATATAAACGCAACATGCAACAATTTCAAAGATTTGACTGAGTTACAGTTCATATAAGGAAATGTGTCAATTGAAATAAAGGCCCTAATCTATTTATTTCACATGACTGGGAATACAGATATGGATATTTTGGTCACAGATAGGTAGGGCCGTGGATCAGAAAACCAGTCAGTATCTGGTGTGACCACCATTTGCCTCATGCAGCGCAACACATCTCCATCTCATAGAGTTGATCAAGCTGTTGATTGTGGCCTGTGGAAAGTTGTCCCACTCCTCTCCAATGGCTATGCAAAGTATCTGGATATTGGTGGGAACTAGAACACGCTGTCGTACACGTCGATCCAGAGCATCCCAAACAGGCTCAATGGGTGACATGTCTGGTGAGTATGCAAGCCATTGACGAACCGGGCCATTTTCAGCTTCCAGGAATTGTGTACAGATCCTTGCGACATGGGGCAGTGCATTATCATGCTGAAACATGAGGTGATGGGTGCGGATGAAAGGCACAACCCCACCGACACTATGGGGCACTCTGTTCACAATCAGCAAACCTCTCGCCCACACAACATCACACGTGGTCTGCGGTTGTGAGGCCGGTTTGAAAGAAATTAGCTTTTTGTGTGTATGGAACATTTCTGGGATCTTTTATTTCAGCTCATGAAACATGGGACCAACACTAAACATGTTGCGTTTATATTTTTGTGCAGTACAGTTTTATACCGAATGCTGCAATGATTGTTTGTCTATTTTAGCTAGCTAACCTTAGCTAGATAGCTAAAATAGCTAAACTAGCCTTAGCTAGGTAGCTAGCTAAGCTAGCACAAAAGCTAGCACAGTATCTGGATCCTCCCCTTTTCCACTGCAGTTTCAGATGAGCAGCACTCAGTGAGTCAGTGTTAAACCTAGTGAAAAAGTAGCTAGTGCCCCTAATGGAAGTACCAATGCCAAAGAGGAGAAAAGTGCAGGACATAAGCTTTTTTTGGGAGAGAATTGTAAATGAATGAATGGCTACATAGCTAGCTAGCTAACTACACTATACATACTGTAATGGTCTGGTAATACATACTCAGCTAGCTAGCTATACATATTTTGCCAGACAGTAAATAAATAATTTAGCTAATAAATCTAATTCATGTTAATAAGTTAACCCTGTCATTGTTCAGGTCAGCCATTTTTGTCATATGATAATGGCATTTGGTCAAATGATTAAGGCACGGTTCAAAGACAGGCAATAGAGAGTGAGAGAGAGAGCACCACCCATGTTGAGGCAGGGAGAGGACGAATAGGTCATCAGGTGAGAATTTGGAGTGTAGTGGTGAAGAAACAATTGTGAACACACAAATTTGAATATTTAAATGTAGTCCTATAAGACATGCCTTGTAGATGTAATATTGTTTAAGTTGAATCATATTCTGGCAATAGAAAGGCCCTTCTATTTTGGCAATAGAAAGTAAGACACGGTTTGTTGTCATGTTTGATGAAGGGGACTGAGCCACAAGTCAGGGGCCAGTTGAGCACAGATGACAGGGGCAGAGCCACCGAACAAAAAGAAGTTATCGACATTGGTACCAGGACAAAACCAAATCAACCACATCCCAAGTGTATTCTAATCCAGAAGCGAGCTGACAGAGTTGTCATTTCAAGAGAAGTGGTTTCAAGTTTCCCCTGGCTGCATTACAGTGCCTCTTTAAAAACCTCTCTGGGATAGGTGGGACATTAGCGTCCCACCTGGCCAAAATCCAGGGAAAATGCAGAGCGCCAAATTCAACTAAATTACTATCAAAATTAAACTTTCATGAAATCACACATGCAGTACACCAAATTAAAGCTACACTTGTTATGAATCCAGCCAACGTGTCAGATTTCAAAAAGGCTTTACGGCGAAAGCAAACGATGCTATTATCTGAGGGTAGCACCCCAGCAAACAAACACAGACAAGCATATTTCAACCCTCCAGGCACGACACAAAACACAGAAATAAAGATATAATTCATGCCTTACCTTTGACGAGTTTCTTCTGTTGGCACTCCAATATGTCCCATAAACATCACAAATGGTCCTTTTGTTCGATTAATTCCGTTGATATATATCCAAAATGTCCATTTATTTGGCGCGTTTGATCCAGATAAACACCGGTTCCAACTCGCGCAACATGACTACAACATTTCTCATAAGTTACCTGTAAGCTTGGTCCAAACATTTCTAAGTACTTTCCTAATACAATTTTACGTATTTTTTAACGTAAATAATCGATCAAATTTAAGACGGGATATACTGTGTTCAATACCGGAGGAAACCAAAGTGTAGCGTGCTTTCAAGTCACGCGCCTCTATCAAAGAGTACACTTCCCTCTACCCTCGTTCTGAACAGTGCTACTTCTTCATTTCTCAAAGGAAAAACCTCAACCAATTTCTAAAGACTGTTGACATCCAGTGGAAGCGATAGGAACTGCAAAAAAGTCCCTTAGAAATCTGGATTCCCAATGAAATCCCATTGAAAAGAGAGTGACCTCCAAAGAATATTTCTGAATGGTTTGTCCTCGGGGTTTCGCCTGCCAAATAAGTTATGTTACATGATTCAAACAGTTTTAGAAACTTCAGAGTGTTTTCTATCCAAATCTACTAATAATATGCATATCTTAGCTTTTGGGCCTGAGTAGCAGGTAGTTTACTTTGGACACGCTTTTCATCCGGACGTGAAAATACTGCCCCCTATCCCAAAGAAGTTTTAAAGGGGGTTTTATGCTTCCATTGCACCAAAGTTTTTCTGAATAAGAGGTTACGCTTTGGCAAAAACTCAAACCTTGCCTTTTATTGTCCCCAGCACAAGGTGCACCTGTGTAATGATCATGCTGTTTAATCAGCTTCTTGATATGCCACACCTGTCAGGTGGATGGACTATATTGGCAAAGAAATGCTCACTAACAGGGATGTAAACAAATTGGTGCACAACATTTGAGAGAAATTTGCTTTTTGTGCGTATGGACAATTTCTGGGATCTTTCATTTCAGCTCATGAAATAATACTTAACATGTTGCGTTTATATTTTTGTGCAGGATAGTTTTATACCAAATGCTGCAATGCTAGTTTGGCTATTTTGGCTAGCTATGCTAGCATCAGGCTTTAGAAATTGGAAGAAGGCTCTTGAGAAGTTTTCAGCTTATGCTAAAAGAGTTCACAAAAATCAAACCTTGTGGACTCACAGTTATCTACAGCTTTAAGAAGAGGAAGCAAAACATTGTCTACTGAAAATTGAAGTTTCAGTGAAGTTCTTTGCAAGCCAGGGTGAGGCCTTAAGAGGTCATGAGGAAGAACATGAAAATCTTTAGGAACTTTTAAAAGGCAAAAGACGACAAAGTCCTTCAGAGCTGGTTAAAGAGGCGCAACCATGATTACACTTGCCCTAAGATACAGAATGAGATTCTTAACTTAATGAGCAATGACATCATTTGATGAATAGCCAAAATCATCCGATCTCTCCCCTCCCCCCCCAACAACACAAAGTTACACCCTTGGCTGTCGGACAGGCGAACAGTGAGTATTGACTGTCCGCTTGGGTTGTGCGGTTTCCAGATTTTCCATATTGTCATACCGTCCTTCTCTCATTCCAGGATTTATGGTATACCGGTTTAGTGCACAAGGGGGCGCTAAAAACCTAAAAACCATTGGGCATCTGCAACCAAAATTCTAACAAAATTAGCGAATTTCCATGGAGGCTGCTAGCTAAATATGCTAACAAGCACGAACAAAAATAAATAAATTTCAAATCCAGTTCATAAAGTTATACATACACTACCATTCAAAAGTTTGGGGTGACTTAAATTGCATTTCTTTCAAAAAGGAAATTTATTTTACCCCCTTTTTCTCCCCAATTTCGTGGTATCCAGTTACTGTCTTGTCTCATCGCTGCAACTCCAGTACGGACTCGGGAAAGGCAAAGGTCGAGAGCCATGCGTCCTCCGAAACACAACCCAACCAAGCCGCACTGCTTCTTGACACAGCGCGCATCCAACCCGGAAGCCAGCCGCACCAATGTGTCGGAGGAAACACCGTACACCTAGCGACCTGGTCAGCGTGCACTGCGCCCGGCCCGCCACAGGAGTCGCTAGTGCGCGATGAGACAAGGATATCCCTGCCGGCCAAACCCTCCCTAACCCGGACGACGCTGAGCCAATTGTGCGCCGCCCCATAGGCCTCCCGGTCGCGACAGAGCCTGGGCTCAAACCCAGAGTCTCTGGTGGCACAGCTAGCGCTGCGATGCAGTGCCTTAGACCACTGCGCCACCCAGGAGGCACTGGACATTTCTTTTTTGTCCATTAAAATATGATGTTGATCAGAAATACAGTGTAGACAATGTTAATGTTGTAAATCACTATTGAAGCTGGAAACGGCACATTTTTTATGGAATGTCTACATAGGCGAACAGAGACCCATTATGAGCAAACATCACTCCTGTGTTCCAATGGCACTTTGTGTTTGCTAATCCAAGTTTATTATTTTAAAAGGCTAATTGATCATTAGAAAAAAACACAAGGATATCAAAAGACGGCAGTGGCAGCAGTCCAGATAACTCACCCAAAGGCGTTTGACTTCTCAAACATGGCAGAAAGCCAACACAATATGATGCCCCATCACCTTATTAATTCAGTAACTTACTTAGATAACCAGTAAATTAAACTTAGGGGTCGCGTTAACACCGAATTCTTAATTTTTCACAGCAGGAAGATAATATATAACAGGTAAGATATATCTTGGTGTGTTTAATAAAAGCAGATCTAAAATGCTTTTTTTGTTATTTCTGCTCGGCGTCAGACAAATTTTGTACTTCAGCTGCACTTCTCCACTAGGATGAGAATTCATGAACGGGCGTTCTATCAGCAGACAGCTCTGACTGATGTGCCGCTTTTTTCTCAGGTACTTTTCTCTGTACTTTTCTCAGGTAAAATTCAAGATGAACTGTAAGCAAAACATTAAGAAATGTGTATGGCTACATTATGTCTATGATGAACATTGGAAATGATGGCCATGCATCGTTTATGCAAAAAAATACCTTTCTTTTTCGTTGTAAACTCATTTACTTGTGTGGCTGCCATCTGTCGAATGTGTTGCGCTAATGTATTTTCTGTGAAGGGAAACGATAGTTGCACGTCCCTGATCACTCTGTTGAAGCAACAAAAAAAAACACTGTTGACTTTGAATATAAAACGCAACCCCTGTCAATACACAGCTGGACTCAGCTGCTCCTGCTTTCACCCGTTGTGCTATTTACAAACAAACATGACCGGCTCAACTTTTCTGGGGAACTATGATAAGCTTCATAATGTAAAATAATGTGACAGGTGAAATGAAGAACGTGATCTGCTTTATCTCCTAATTGCTTAAGTTGACTGCAGGTATTTACTTAAAAAGTAGCTACAAATGGTATTGACTGTATTGAAAAACCACCCAGTGGCTATTTCCAAATACCCCGGTATACGGTATACTGCCCAAGCCTAATGTCCACCTGTCTACAATGTCTTTACCAACGACATATTTTACCAGGATTTGGAAAATCTATCTGATCATTTATTTTCCCCCGAAAGCTTTGTGGACATCGGGGAATTGTGCATTGAGGAAGATTCGTGGGTAGGTGCACTTGGAAGGACTCAATAGGTGAGTTAAGAACAAATTCTTACAATGACGGCCTACCCCGGACGACACTGGGCCAATTGTGCGCCGCCCTATGGGACTCCCAATCCCGGCCAGATGTAACACAGCCTGGAATCGAAACAGGGACTGTAGTGACACCTCTTGCACTGAGATGCAGTGCCTTAGACCACTGCGCCACTCGGGATAGAAATGTACAGAATGGTTACCTGGAGGAAAATGGGGTAGGGTCATGCTTTGTAATTTCAGTCAAAGGGAGGGTTTAGTATTTTTAAATCTAGTCCAGGGGTGGGTCATGTAATTTGTAATTTATGAAATCTCAATATTTCTGTGTTTTAGAATTAGTTGCATATTAGGCTGTATCGATGTGTGCCCAATGCTGCGGGCAACATCAAGTGCGCTTCTAGGCTATTTAGTGTGGTCTCAATCAAATGATCCATAGCCTATAGGCTATGAAGTGCATGCTGGGAGAAGCACAGAGCAAGGTTATGTGGACACCCCTTCAAATGAGTGGATTTGGCTATTTCAGACACACCTGTTGCTGACAGGTGTATACAACTGAGCAAACAGCCATGCAATCTCCAGAGACAAACATTGGAAGTAGAATGGTCTTACTGAAGAGCTCATTGACTTTCAACGCAGCACCGTCATAGGATGCCACCTTTCCAACAAGTCAGTTCATCAAATGTCTGCCCTGCCATACCTGCCCTGGTCCACTGTAACTGCTGTTATTGTGAAGTGTAAACGTCTAGGAGCAACAACGGCTCAGCCGTGAAGTGGTAGGCCACACAAGCTCATAGAACGGGACCGCTGAGTGCTGAAGCGCGAAGTGCCTAAAAATCGTCTGTCCTCGGTTGCAACACTCACGATCGAGTTCCAAACTGCCTCTTCCCAGAAGAGTGGAGGCGGTTATAGTAGCAAAGGGGGACCAACTCCATATTAATGCCCGTAATTTTGGAATGAGATGTTCGACAAGCAGGTGTCCATATACTTTTGGTCATGTAGTGTATGTAAAATGGATTAGAATTGCATGAAATGTTTATAAAAGGCCATTTCTTCTTGGACCTGAAAATGTGATAACAGATTCATGCAATGCTTTTACTTGAAAGGAGATCTCTCCACCCCTACTCTTGTCCACGGTGGTCTGAGTACCCAAAACCTTGTGCGCTATCAAAATTCCTGTGTTGCCATGCAATGCTTACAAGATTAACAGTTTCTAAAACTGCATATCTAAGACTCTGGTCTGTCCAAGCAGTGAGGGTAAATGTATACATGTTCTCTGCTATCCACTTTGGTTTAATTATTATTTTGGGTACAGGGGACAGTTTTTTTTTTCAAGTGTTCAGGGAGGGTTTAGGTCATATATTTAGCTGGAGGGAGGGCCAGCCATTTGCGTTTCAGAGGTCTGATTCTATCCATGTAACCCTTATTATAAATAACATTCACTCCCTTACAGTGCTAATATTGTAGGGAACAACATCGCCGATCACTGACTGCCAGCCTGCATCTGTTACCAGGCCTTGTAAGGTGTGCGTATTGGTGGCAGGGAAGTCAGTTGCAGGAGAACGAACTTGGTATAAACGGAGTCATTTAATAAGAACTCCAAAACCAAAATATACAAAAACTAATAAAATGGGTACAAAACCCGTCACGCAACAACACATAATAGCACTAACATACAATCAAACAATCTCCAACAAGGACACGAGGGGAAGCAGAGGGTTAAATACACAACATGTAATTGATGGGATTGGAACCAGGTGTGCAGGAAGACATGACAAAACCAATGGAAAATGAAAAATGGATCAGTGATGGCTAGAAGATCGGTGACGTCGACCGCCAAACACCGCCCGAACAAGGAGAGGGACCGACTTCGGCAGAAGTCGTGACAGACCAAGAGAGCACAACAACCCAGACTGCTCCCACCTCTCTTCTTCTCTCCTCTCTCTCCTGTAATTATACTTTACTCCTGCAGATGCAGATATAGGCACTGCTGAAATCCAGTGTGGACAGAGAAGAGACATTAAAGGAATAATTGCTATATACGTCTCTGAAAGATTTGACTCCCACAATGAACTTGAGGGAAGATGGATATTTATGTCCACCTAGTCACGTGACCAGGAGGACCCACCCGGGGAGCGAGTTCTGCTCCAGCACAGGTTGTCAACACACAAGTGCGTCACGCGCAAGCACAACGTATCACGGTCCGCAGCAGCACAGCACTGCGCAAAGCAGTCTGGATCTGACAGAAAGAGACGGATGTAAGCAGTAACCCGAGGCCTGAAAATTCAATACATTGTCTGTGTATCCTCCGATAACATATGTCAACAGCGAATGGATGCGAAGAGCGCAGGCGTTTAACGTAACTCGAAGGTTCCCATGATAAGTTATTGATTTCAGCAGCACATAACTCAGAATGAAAAGTCCTTCAATGAGCTGCCATGACTGCCACGAAATCAGACTATTTGTGAATGTTCCTAACGCAGCCAGGCGATCGCAGCATTTAGCCTGCTGCAGGCTACGTTTGGAGAGAGGTAAACATTGATGCCCTTCCCTAATAGACCAGTGCAACTCCGAACACAGTGCAATCATAAACTTATAAGGACTCAACTGAAGACAATTGCGTTTATTACACACGACACAATATGGCGAAAGAAATGTAAAGCAACTATAGACCTACACCTAAGACCCTGCATTCTCTAGTGAGGGTACTGGACTAATGTATTACATAGCATCAACACTTGCCAATATTGTTTACCTGACTTGGGATACGTGACAATCCATATGTCGCTACTTCTGAGGGAGAAGTTGGCGATCTCCTCCATCTTTCCTCTGCAGAAGGGTGGAAGTCGTACTCCATCAAACTCGAAGTATTTGCTCTCAAACTCTATCGGGGTGCTTGGCGTGTCTGCCTCGCTCTCGGCCATCCTCAAAACGGGCACCCAACAACAATATATTTGTAATCAATTGAAAGGTTATAATTAGATTTGTTTTGAGAGCGATAATAATTATCGTCTCGAGTCGAGATATATGGTTAGACTAGGACGTGATAGACAGCGAGCGAAGTACGCATTGACCTTCAGCCAATCACGTCGTAGCAAAGTGATGTAATGCGATGCGCTCATGTGATGCGCGCGCCTCCTCCTCAGCTTCAGCACCAGTTCGCTGTTGCGGAGCACGCGCGTACTCACTAGTGTCTGTAGCCGGAAGAGGAATGCTTTTAAGCATAGGCTACATGAAGCATTCAAGCTGATGCAGGTAGTTGTTCTTGGAAATTAAAATCAAGAGATTAGGTTTTCAAATTCTTCGTCAATGGCCTTCTACATTAGCCTATGTAATGGTCCCTTGTTTGATCTGGGTAGACTACTGTCAAGTGAGCCGACGCCCACAAAACGCTGCAAAGCAATCCGCGCTTCAGTCTCCTCCTGAATTTAACTGCGTGAATACACAACACTTTACGGTATCGCACGTTTTATGGTAGAAAAGCTGAGTGGGATGCTAAGATAGAGACAATAGCTACAAATCATACCAAGCAAACAGTTTAAAGCACACTTATCCAATCTTCCACAAAAAACGTTTACCAAATAGTTTATTTAATTTTCGGGCCTTATCAAAATGACTGATATCACGAGTGGAGTAAGGCTGCGTAGGCTGCAGTAGCATGAATGGAATTCAACAGTTATTTCAAATAAATGTTTCAAGGACAAAATTACATGTATTTAAGTATTTTGTTGTTGTAGTGGGGACAGTAACATATGAACTTTCTAAACATTATACTTTAATGAAACGTTTTGTATATACAGTCCAGTCAAAAGTTTGGACACACCTACTCATTCAAGGGTTTTTCTTTATTTTGACTATTTTCTACATTGTAGAACAATAATGAAGACATCAAAACTATGAAATAACACATAGGGAATCATGTAGTAACCAACAATGTTTTAAACAAATCAAGATATTTTATATTTGAGATTCTTCAAAGTAGCCACCCTTTGCCTTGATGGCAGCTTTGCACACTCTTGGAATTCTCTCAACCAGCTTCACACGGAATGCTTATCCAACAGTCTTAAAGGAGTTCCCACATATACTGAGCACTTGTTGGCTGCTTTTCCTTCACTCTGCAGTCCAACTCATCCCAAACCATCTCAATTGGGTTGAGGTCATGTCATTATGGATGCCAGGTCATCTGATACAGCACTCCATCACCCACCTTCTTGGTCAAATATCCCTTACACAGCCTGGAGGTGTGTTGGGTCATTGTCCTGTTGAAAAACAAATGAAAGTCCCACTAAGCACAAACCAGATGGGATGGTGTATTGCTGCAGAATGCTGTGGTAGCCATGCTGGTTAAGTGTGCCTTGAATTCTAAATAAATCACAGACAGTGTCACCAGCAAAGAACCATCACACCTCCTCCATGCTTCACGGTGGGAACCACACATGCAGAGATCATCTATTCACCTACTCTGCGTCTCACAAAGACACAGTGGTTTGAACCAAAAATCTCAGATTTGTAATCATCAGAACAAAGGACATATTTCCACCGGTCTAATGTCCATTGCTCGTGTTTCTTGGCCCAAGCAAGTCTCTTCTTATTATTGGTGTCCTTTAGTAGTGGTTTCTTTGCAGCAATTAGACCATGAATGCCTAAATCACACAGTCTCCTCTGAACAGTTGATGTTGAGATGTGTCTGTTACTTGAACTCTGAAGCATTTATTTGGGCAAAAATTTCTGAGGCCGGTAACTCTAATTAACTCTTTCCTCTGCAGCAAAGGTAACGCTGGGGCTTCCTTTCCTGTGGTGGTCCTCATGAGAGCCAGTTTCATCATAGCGCTTGATGGTTTTTGCGACTGCACTTGAAGAAACGTTCAAAGTTCTTGCAATTTTCCGCGTTGACTGAGCTTCATATCTTAAAGTAATGATGGATTGTTGTTTCTCTTTGCTTATTTGAGCTGTTCTTGCCATAATATGGACTTGGTCTTTTACCAAATAGGGCTACCTTCTGTATACCACCCCTACCTTGTCACAACACAACTGTTTGGCTCAAACGCATTAAGGAGGAAAGAAAGTCCACACATTAACTTTTAATAAGGCACACCTGTAAATTAAAATGCATTCCAGGTGGCTACCTCATGAAGCTGGTTGAGAGAATGCCATGTGTGCAAAGCTGTCATCAAGGTAAAGGGTGGCTACTTTGAAGAATCTCAATATAAAATATATTTTGATTTGTTTAACACTTTTTTGGTTACTACATGATTCCATGTTGTATTTCATGGTTTTGATGTCTTCACTATTATTCTACAATGTAGAAATAGTTTAAAAAAAGAAAAACCCTTGAATGAGTTGGCATGTTCAAACTTTTGACTGGTACTGTACACTAAACATAAATATAAACCAAACATGTAAATGTTGGTCCCATGTTTCATGAGCTGAAATAAAAGATCCCAGAAATGTTACATCTGTCCGCACAAGGAGTGAGTGATTACTAAACAGCATGATTATTACACAGGTGCACCTCGTGCTGGTGACAATAAAACGCCACACCAAAATGTGAAGTTTTGTCAAATAACATAATGCCACAGATGTCTCAAGTGTTGAGGGAATTGTAATTGTGTAATTGGCATGCTGACTGCAGGATGTCCACCAGAGCTGTTGCCAGATAATTGAATGTTAATCTCTCTACCATAAGCAAACTCCAACGTTGTTTTAGAGAATTTGGCAGTACGTCCAACCGGCCTCACAACCGCAGACCTTGTGAAACCACGCCAGCCCAGGACCTCCACATCTAACTTCTTCACTTGCGGGATCGTCTAAGACCAGCCACCTGGTCAGCTGATGAAACTGAGGACTATTACTGTCTGTAAAAAAGACCTTTGTGGGGGAAATCTCATTCTGACTCCCCTGTGGGTGGGCCTGGCTTCCAAATGGGTGGGCCTAAACTCTCCCAGGCCCACCCATGGCTGAGCCCCTGCCCAGTCATGTGAAATCCATAGATTAGGGCTTAATTTATTTATTTCAATTGACTGATTTTCTTATATGAACTGTAACTCAGTAAAATAATTTAAATTGTTGCATGTTGCGTTTATATTTTGGTTAAGTACAGTTGAAATCGTAAGTTTACATACACTTAGGTTGGAGTCATTAAAACTTGTTTTTCAACCACTCCACAAATTTCTTGTTAACAAACTATGGTTTTGGCAAGTCGGTTAGGACATCTACTTTATGCATGACACAAGTAATTTTTCCAACAATTGTTTACAGACAGATAGATTATTTCACGGTATCACAATTCCAGTGGGTCAGAATTTTACATACACTAAGTTGACTGTGCCTTTAAACAGCTTGCAAAATTCCAGAAAATGATGTCATGGCTTTAAAAGCTTCTGGTAGGCTAATTGACATCATTTAAGTCAATTGGAAGTGTACCAGTGGATGTATTTCAAGGCCTACCTTCAAAAGCAGTGCCTCTTTGCTTGACATCATGGGAAAATCAAAAGAAATCAGCTAAGACCTCAGAAAAAAAACTGTAGACCTCCACAAGTCTGCTTCATCCTTGGGACCAATTTCCAAACGCCTGAAGGTACCACGCTCATCTGTACAAACAATAGTACTCAAGTATAAACACCATGGGACCACGCAGCCGTCATACCGCTCAAGAAGGAGATGCGTTCTGTCTCCTAGAGATGAACATACTTTGGTGCGGAAAGTGCAAATCAATCCCAGAACAACAGCAAAAGACCTTGTGGAGATGCTGGAGGAAACGGGTACAAAAGTACCTGTATCCAAAGTAAAACGAGTCCTATATTGACACAACCTGAAAGGCCGCTCAGCAAGAAAGAAGCCACTGCCCCAAAACCGCCATAAAAGAGCCAGACTATGGTTTGCAACTGCACATGGGGACAAAGATCATACTTTTTGGAGAAATGTCCTCTGGTCTGATGAAACAAAAATAGAATTGTTTGGCCATAATGACCATTGTTGTGTTTGGAGGAAAAAGGGGGAAGCTTGCAAGCCATAGAACACCATCCCAACCGTGAAGCACGGGGGTGGCAGCATCATGTTGTGGGAGTGCTTTGTGCAGGAGGGACTGGTGCACTTCACAAAATAGATGGCATCATGAGGCAGGAAAATTATGTGGATATATTGAAGCAACATCAAGACATTAGTAAGGAAGTTAAAGCATGGTCGCAAATGGGTCTTCCAAATGGACAATGACCCCAAGCATACTTCCAAAGTTGTGGCAAAATGGCTAAAGGACAACAAAGTCAAGGTATTAGAATGGCCATCACAAAGCCCTGACCTCAATCCTATGGAAAATCTGTGTGCAGAATTGAAAAAAGCGTGTGCGAGCAAGGAGGCCTACAAACCTGACTCAGTTACACCAGCTCTGTCAGGAGGAATGGGCCAAAATTCACCCAACTTATTGTGGGAAGTTTGTGGAAGGCTACCCGAAACGTTTGACCCAAGTTAAACAATTTAAAGGCAATGCTACCAAATACTAATTGAGTGTATGTAAACTTCTGACGCACTGGGAATGTGATGAAAGAAATAAAAGCTGAAATAAATAATTCTCTCTACTGTTATTCTGACATTTTACATTCTTAAAATAAAGTGGTGATCCTAACTGACATAATACAGGGAATCTTTACGAAGATTAAATGTCAGGAATTGTGAAAAACTGACTTTAAATGTATTTGCCTAAGATGTATGTAAACTTCTGACTTCAACTGTATATATTTTTAATGTTTAGCGGACGTAATATAATTTAAAAGAATGCATTAAGGTGTCTGCAATAGAATAAATGAGGCAAAAACATATGTAAATGTAATGTTTACCACATGGCCTTAAATTGAGCCAATTTGTTTTTCTCTGTTGCCCATGCTATTTCAATATTTAAATAACTAATCATTTGATTTTTCCATTGTGTTAATGGTCGTGGATTGATTGATTTCCAAGGTTTTAATATACGTTTTTTCAAGATGAGAAGACAATCATCCAGCCCATTGTGTATCTCACTACACCTGATATGCCATGACTTAAAATATGCAGAGACAGACGGATTAAAAAGTAAATCAACATTGTAATACTTCTAACAGCCAACTTTCTAGCTCCGCCCATAACCTTTGGACTTTATAGCGTTCCCAGAAAACTATATGACAAAATGTTTACCATCTATTTTTACTGTATTAAAGTTCCCATTTTTACTGTGTTTTACAGTGTTACAAATTAATTAGAATCCCTCAAAGTTCACTGTAATATACAGTAAACTAGTATTTTTCCAAATTTCTAGCTGGCATAATATGGGCATGTTATGCTTTGCAATGTTAATGATAATAAATTATTGAAGTACTAGTGACACACATCACAAAATGTTTACCATCCATTTTTACAGTTTTAAAATTGAATTAGGTTCCCTTAAAAGTTCACTGTAATATACAGTAATCAATTGTTTTTCCATTGTTGTAACTGGCATAATATGGGTGTGTTATGGTATGGAATAGTCATCACACTGGATTAATGATGTACTAGTGGCACACATCTCAAAATATGTTGAGCAGCCATTTTGCCTGTGGAAAACTTGAGTTATATGCAAAACTGCTACAGTAAGCGGCTATCTTTTTTTATTCAAAGGATTCTTTCTCGCTGATGAAAGATAAGGGCCATATGTTTCGAAAGCCGTATCACAAGCAATCATTATTGACGTTTCTAAACGTTAAAACACAGCGTCGGGATTGTAGTTCACATGAGGCCGCCGTGGGCGAAGATAACTGCTGAAAACTGTAGGGAGAAGGCAGAATGAGTTTAAGCTAGATACGGGAGTAGCCTAGTATTAAATAACTTTATTGGATAAGCCGTTGTTATTTATTTAATTGAGAAACACAATTGTAAATTTAAAAATCCATATTTGGTGATACAGGGTATATTTTATATTGAAATAGGCCTACATCATGATAGGCTACAGCACAGAAAATAAACAATGTAGCCTAATATGCTACATTTTTACAGCACAGAACTTTCCCCAACCCCAAGGCATTTTAATATTTTACTGTATTGATATTGAAAATATACACACTTGGTGATACAGGGTTTATTTTATATTGGAATAGGCCTACATCACAAAAGACTACAGCACAGAACATGAACATTGAATGCCTAGTATGCTACATTTTCACAGCACATAACCCTCTACCAATACAACAAAACAATAGCATAGGGCAGGCTATAACGTTCTCCCACTTCACACCTTCACTTCCACTGAGCTAAATTGGGGAGGGGAGTTAATTTAGTGAAAAGAAGTATGAATGTTGGTAATGAAGGATTTTCTGCTTTTGAAATGTGCCAATATTTTTACAATGTTGCCACATTAAATCTATTTTTCTTTTAGTCAAGAAGATAAGATGAGCCAGACCAACCAACCACCCCCACCGAGGTGGATCAGAAGTGGCAACCTCCTCTTTACCAGGTGGATGGACACTACAGTACTACTCTGTGCTCCATAAGACTAAGAGATGATACAGGACCGTTTTTCAATTTCAATGACATTGCTGTGACCAACTGCTACATCATGTAGAAGGAACTCTGCCTATAAACAGTATATTAGTTGGGGTTTTCCCTGTGCATTACACATGAAGGTCAGGAGATGGAACCTAGTCGCACTAATGAGTGTGGGGTCTCTGTGTCAGGAAGGGCTTTCACCTGTGGCATAACGTTTGAGGTTACAGACATGACAATTCTGTGTGATTGGGCTTTTTGTTCTGTTGAAAAACAGATGTGGACAGTAGTCCAAAAAAAGTACACTGAACAAAAAAATGTATGCATCATGCAAGAATTTCAAAGATTTGACTTAGTTACAGTTCATACAAAGGAAATCAGTCAAAATATGTATTAGGTCCTAATCTGTGGATGTCACATGACTGGGAAAACAGATAGGCATCTGTTAGTCACAGATACATTCAACTAAAAGGTAGGGGCATGGATCAGAAAACCAGTCAGTATCTTGTGTGACCACCATTTGCCTCATGCAGTGCGACACATCTCTTTCACGTCGAGTTGATTGTGGCCTGTCGAATGTTGTCCCACACCTTTTCAACGGCTGCACAAAGTTGCTGGATATTGGCGGAAACTGGAACACATTGTCGTAGATGTTAATCTAGAGCATCCCGAACATACTCAATGGGTGACATGTCTGGTGAGTATGCAGGCCATGGAAGAACTGGGATATTTTCAGCTTCCAGGAATTGCGTACAGATTCTTGAGGCATGGGGCTGTGCATTATCATGCTGAAACATGAGTCTGTACAAAATCCTAACTATATTTGTAAGTACGGCGTATAGTAGAGGTCAGTGTTTGAAAGCAACTTGGAATCGAAGAAAGCATCGAAACCAAAGGGAAGTCAGTTGGATCCTGTATTTAGTAACACATGGTTTGAAAAAGCATGTGAGAAAAAGAAGCTTCAGATGTGATTGATGACGTACTTCTGACAAAGTGATACATACATCGGCACTCTGCTATCGAAAATGACACCAATAGTGTTTTGCAAGTACACTACGTGACCAAAAGTATGTGGACACCTCTATCATTTCAAAATCATGGACATTCATATGGAGTTGGTCCACCCTTTGCTGCTATGCCAGTCTCCACTCTTCTAGGAAGACTTTCCACTAGATTTTGGAACATTGCTGCAGGGACTTGCTTCCATTCAGCCACAAGAGCATTAGTGAGGTCGGGCACTGATGTTGGGCGATTAGGCCTGGCTCACAGTCGGCGTTCCAATGCATCTTAAAGGTGTTTGATGGGGTTGAGGACAGGGCTCTGTGCAGGCCAGTCAAGTTTTTCCACACTGATCTCAACAAACCATTCTGTATGGACCTTGCTTTGTGCATGAGGGCATGCTGAAACAGGAAAGGGACTTCCCCAAACTGTTGCCAAAGTTAGAAGCACATGTCACAATGTCATTGTATGCTGTAGCGTTACGATTTTCTTTCACTGGAACTAAGGGGCCAAGCCCGAACCATGAAACAGCACCAGACTATTAATCCTCCTCCACTTAACTTTACAGTTGCCACTATGCATTGTGGCAGGTAGCGTTCTCCTGGCATCCGCCAAACCCAGATTTGACCGTCGGACTGCCAGATGGTGAAGCGTGATTCATCACTCCAGAGAAGGCGTTTCCACTGCTCCAGATTCCAATGGCGGCTAGCTTTACACCACTCCAGCCGACGCTTGGCGTTGCTTATGGTGATCTTAGGCTTGTGTGCGGTTGCTCGGCCATGGAAACCCATTTCACGAAGCTCCCGACGAACAGTTATTGTGCTGACATTACATCCAGAGGCAGTTTGGAACTCGGTAGTGAGTGTTGCAACTGAGGACAGACGATTTTTACACACTACTTGGTTCAGCACTCAGCGGTCCCGTTCTGTGAGCTTGTGTGGGCTACCACTTTGCGGCTGGGCCGTTGTTGCTCTTAGGAGTTTCCACTTCACAATAACAGCACAAACAGTTGACCGGGGCAGCTCTAGCAGGGCAGAAATTTGACTAACTGACTTGTTGGAAAGGTGGCATCCTATGACGGTGCCACGTTGAAAGTCACGGAGCTCTTCAGTAAGGCCATTCTATTACTAATGTTTGTTTATGGATGGCTGTGTGCTTGATTTTATACAGGTGTGGCTGAAATAGCCAAATCCACTAATTTAGTGTCCACATACTTTTGTATATATATATGTAGCATGGATTGTTCTGGATTGTTCTGCATTGTGTAATTTAATGAGGACTGCCACAACTGGAGGTCTGCTTGTTGAATTTTTATTTGTCCTGTGCACGAAGAGACAATGTACAATATGTTAGCCCTTGGCGCAGTCACAGCTCTCAGGCACCTGCGCGAGCACATGGAAACTCACTCAAACACTGTCCCAAGTAACCACAAGTTACAATAGGTACCCTAGCTAGCGAGCTCGTAAAAATGTTTGAACATACAATATGTAAAATATAAATATTTAACAAAACGTATGCAACCATAACAGCACATTGTGTAACATTACCACAGTTTTATATTGAAAAATAGCAGAGCCAAGCCAATACCTTGCTAATTGAAGGTCAGGCAAGAGAGAACAATAGAAGGGTACGGTAACACAGATACCCCACATGGACCAAACCAAAATATACAAAACGTTTACAATCAAGTGTATTTACAATATAGATATGAAAAATTGTTTGCATCCCCCAAAAAATAACATTAGCTATGCAGCTGTAATGAAATAAAAAAACTCTGAATTATTATTATTATTAACACCCCTTCTTGACCTGGCCTATTTGAACTGGTCCTTGTGTGCCACTTGGGGCACAATCTAGGGGAACAACATCACACTGCTTCATATATGTACATTCATTTCCAATGGAAGCTGTGTATGCATTGCGTTCTGTATACGTCAGATTTGTCGAACGCATGCATCAAACTGTCATGGCATGACAGAAGTGGTAGAAGAAGGTGAATGTTGAACTTTTGTTGCACACATGCTGTGTGCCATTTTTCGCTCAGCACTGTAGGTGTGGTCGAGGCGTCAGCTTCGTAACGATTTCGAGGCATGCCTTGGAGCTCCTGTACCAAACGTAACATCACTACTTGTTTGATCGAATATGAGTTTCGCTATGATTAGGTTGTTACGAGTATACTTTTATAAATAGGGCACGTAACATCCCGACAACTTTGCGAAAAAATACTTTATATCGGAGTTGTGCCTGTTGTTCACACGCTTATCTGCCCTCTCATTCGCTACAATGGTGCGACCTGATCTTTCCCCCTCGGTTTTCCTACCTGAAAATAGGCGATACCGTAAAGTGTTGTGTATTCGCGAACCAAATTCAGGAGGAGCCTGAAGCGCGGGTGGCTTGACTGCGTATTGCGAATCTCGGCTCTCCTGACCGCAGTGGACGATATAGGCTACTCAAATCGGTTAATAAGGTTCGAGTTGGCATAGTAATAGCAGGCAGGTTAAAAAAATATACAGATTATGATATAATAGATATTAATCGAATGCATCTCTCATTTATTTCAGATGCAGAGTGTGGGGCGTGGCTCCACCTAAAATAAGACTCTTGCCTCCTTATGCAGATTGGCCAGACCTGCCCTGTTCTTGAACCGGGTAGTTCAGCGCTTCCGGCGATTCTCAATAGATGACTCTCGGCCTCTTCGTACATTGCACAAGGAGTAGACTGGCTAGTGTACGCTAGTTTGAGCCGTCCTCTATTCCAATATCTTTCGGAGCTGTTGACATTCAACCAACACTGAAGGGAACTTGATAAAAAAGTTAACATTTTGGAGTGATCATAACGAGCGCATTTACCCAACCGTCTAGGTCCTCGCCAAGGACTGTCCACCCGGGATGTTCGACCTAACGAAGGAATGGATTCTGTCGTTCGCCGGCTGCGGGTTCCTGGGGATCTATCACATCGGAGTGGCCAGCTGCCTGTTGGAACAAGCGCCTTACCTCATCAAAGGTGCCACCAAGATCTACGGGGCTTCAGCTGGTTCCCTCTCCGCCTCGGTGCTCGCCAGCCAGGCATCCATAGGTAGGCTACAGTACCCTACTGTACACTGGCCCTTGATTTCACCGGTCCCTGTCATCAGTGGATTGCCTGGATGGAGACTTTTACGCACAAGGAGTAGTCCTCTCTTTCATGTGTTTAGGGCAACTTCAGATTAGCAGTCAAATTAACTTTCAAGAATAATAACTTGTGGTCTTGAGACATGGGGTGAAATTACTTTAACAATGCTGGAAACGTTGCTCCTATGTAATAGATAGGTTGAATTTAGAATTTTAAAATAGGTTACATTTTTCTCATGTTCTAAACTGCAAATGATGTATAATTTGAGCCAAAATACATGCCTGTGTAGAAATATGGTAGCCTTCCACTCGTTGATCATGTCACACCATTGATAAATGCCATCTGAGTCAGTTGTAGGACTATTGACCTATTGGTCCTCTGGATCAGAGGCGTGCCAATGGTTCTGATGGATCTCGCTGACTAGGGACACACACAATCACGATTAAGTAGTTCTTAGCGGAGTGTCTGTGCGACACCTGGCCTTTTTTCCCCTCTCTCTTAATTTTGAACCCAATAAATAACCTTATAGTCAAGAGACGAAGGAGTAGCCTCCTGCAAGGTTTCTGGGAATCAGTCCATACCTGTCCCAGTTGTATCATGTTTAAATGAGAGCGTTAAAGAGGGTGAGAGATTGAAAGAAAGAGTAATAGAGGGAGACATTTCGCTACAACCGCAATAACATCTGCTAAACACGTGTTTGTGACCAATACATTTTTTATTGGTTTGACTTAGAGTGAACAGACAATATAGGGGTCATGAACCTTTTACCACGGTGGGCTTCAACAGGGGTCCGCACAGAGCGTTTCCTGGTAGTCTTAAACAAATCTACTTTGAGACAAGAGTATACACATCACACATGGTTATGGGCTTAAATTGAAGAATACACCTGTACCATGTATGATATGGAGTTGAAATGTATTCCATTTTGAGATTACATCCCAATATTACACTTTATATACACTATATCACAGAAGACTGAAATATAACAAAATGCCTGGTTTGTTTATTGAGCTGTACACTGAGGTGACTATTCAAAGATACTCAGCTGGTCAGCCTCCAGTGATTCCCCAACATCTTGTCAACATGTGCCTGGAAAAATGATGCCTGATATGTTATACCAATCTGACTGTATGTGCTTTTGTCCATACCCAGGCGTCAAAAACCTCTCCAAAATGTAAAATCTTTCTGCAGCAATTTTATGGAGAAAACTTGCATTCTTTAAGAACAAATTCTTATTTTTAATGGCGGCTTAGGAACAGTGGGTTAACTGCCTTGTTCAGGGGCAGAACAACAGATTTTTTACCTTGATCAGCTCAGGATTTGATCTTCCAACCTTTCGGTTACTAGTCCAACTCTCCAACCACTAGACTACCTACCTACCTGCCGCAGTATTAGGAAGGTGTTCCTGTTTTGTACACATCCAAAATATGTATTTTTCCAGATGTTGAAGTTAGGTTAGTTTTCGGTTCTGAATTAAAGTTGAAAAGATGTCTTGAGTAGAGTTCAATAGAGTAAAGTAGGGTACAATACAGTACATTATACTTGTACTGTTGTACTCTACTGTACTGAACTACCATTTACTGTACTCTAATGTACTGTACACTGCTGTGCTGTTCAAACTTGTGAAACATAGATGTCTATGATTTGTTCAGATTTGGTCCAGTCAAATGTTTGGGCTGGTCCGGACCAAATCTGAACCAAAACATAGATGTCTATGATTGGTTCAGATTTGGTCTGGTTTTTAGATGTTGAAATCAAGGCGTTCCGGACCTCACATAAAAGGACCAAAACAAGACATCTGCTTCGGCCCATGCTTACTGGGGTGTAGCCTACCATGTCAGCGACAATGGAATGTTGTGAATGCCCATTCATATTGTAGGCCCACCATTTATAAAACAGGCCGTCCTGAACAATCCTGATTCCTGTGACTAATCATTTTGGCTATTTAAGCTCTGAATATCAGCTATCCTGAGCCTATTTGCAATGAGAATCAATGTGTTTACACAGCTGGAAATGGAGAAGTATTTAATTTTTCATTATGATCATAATCAAAAAATGTACGGATACAAACTTGAAACCATTGATTATCATGACAATTTAAGCCCAAGGGGTAAAACTCCTGGACAGCAGTTGTGAGTAGCCTAATTTTCCATTCCATATTGTCCATTTTACTTTGATCTGTCCTGTATTTATGCTATTATGTTTGTTAACATGCCACATTTAAGTGCATTTTTTATTTGATTGGGCTATTTGATCGGAGAAATGTGCATGATGTAAAAAGTGTCTGGCTCGTGAAATTGTCATACATTTAATCTCCAGCCTGTAGGCTACAGAAAAGGCCATAATACGCTTTCCACCATAGACCCTTTTCCAGTACACGACACACTGACGTCACGCAGAGATGCCCATTCAACATAGCCTAGATTTACATTTATAATACTTCTAAACAAAATCACATTTTTTTGCGGTCTCATACGCTTAAAATGATGTTTTGATTCTTGCTTTAACAGTCACTAAGATTATATTTTGTTGTGATCTTAGCAAAATAACTATTTTGGATGCAGCAGTCGTTAGCTAGAATGCTAACGCTCATTGACATGGGCTGTAGCAAAAGCTAGCCAAAGATACATTTTACTGGTTGAAGTGTTTTTTTTAAAGTATTGTAACGACCCGGTATTGTGTTCTGTGTTTGTGGGTGTGTTATGGTTCTCATGGCTACTAGCAAGGGTTAAATATGTCAGCACAGATGGAAAGGTTGGGGGGGTATGATGGGTAATCCCGCGGGGTTTGGAAATGCATAAATAGGGATTACTGTATCATCTCTCTCTCTTCTGTTCGGGGCCTTGATCTGTTCCTATGAGAGTGACCTTAACTCGACATGTATAATTGTGTACGTTCGGTATTTAGCGGCGTGGGCTGAAGCCCAATAGCCCAGTTTAGGAATAAACCTGTGTTCTGACCTGCACACCTAAAGTCCGTCTCTTTTCTCTTTATGACCCAGCCGGGTCATTACAGTATAATGCAGTTGATTTGCGATGATGACACACACATTATATTGTGCAGGACATTCATAAGAGCCTTAGTCAAATTATAATCCAAAAGTAGTGTGAAATGCTCTCATAAGCAACATGCAAATATAGGCTTTTTTTTGCTTCAATGTGCAAACACAGAAAGGGGTGTATAGGCTACATGGTTTATGTTATGCCTCGTTTACATCGTGACGTTTTTCATTATACAGACAAGTGTACAGTCGTGGCCAAAAGTTGAGAATGACACAAATATACATTTTCACAAAGTTTGCTGCTTCAGTGTCTTTAGATATTTTTGTCAGATGTTATTATGGAACACTGAAGTATAATTACACGCATTTCATAAGTGTCAAAGGCTTTTATTGACAGTTACATGAAGTATGCAGTTACCCATGAATCACCGGAGGGGCTCTATAGCCCCTACCTACAGTACACCCTCTATAATTCACTCCCTCAGCTTTGGGAAACTTGTGCAAATGGCGAGGGGCGAGGTGAAGGGGGTGATTTGGTATTCAGCCTCTGTTCATTCCATAGAGATAGATAGAGGACTCTAGTGCCCAAAAGCCTGTTTCAGCATGGCCAGCGCAATTGAGGACTTTCACCATTTGAAGTAGTCAACTGGGTGGGATTTCCTATGGGTTAAGGAATGATCACATAATTCCATCCAGGTCACTAGGAGGGATCAGCCAATTAATTATATTTAAGGAAACGTTCCATAATTGCAGGTGGCAGTAAATCGCCAACCTATTCAAACACACTCTAGGTGGCAGTGTGCACCCTTTCAGTTTGTTTGCCAGTTTATAGAAGTAGTAGAAGAAGATATGTTTCACTCCTATTTTTCAGGGTGGTGCTGTAGTACCCCTACTTCCCGCAGCTACGTCCCTCAGTGAATCAAACACAAATGTTATGAATGGCTAGGATGGACATTTCAGTACCATTCCCTCTTTGCACTCCAGTCCTCAATCCCACCGCAGTATTGGAAGAACTTGTACTACAAATGTATCAGCGAGGTTGGTAGCGTAATGGCTATGACCAGATAATATTAGCTACAGCTCAGTATCAGATCGAATGCCTTTCTGAATGGTTTGCAAATTTTACAGTTGGTTTAACGCAATTTTAAAGTTATCGTTCTGTGCATGCAGTTGCGTTCAATAGTTTTTTTTTTGGTCATGTTCTTATTATCTGGCTAGCCTACCTAGATCTGCCCTTGCTTTAGGTGCACGATGCAGGGGACGTGTTCGGCAACATTGCAGGTACAACAGGACGATAAAGAAGGAGATCAAGAGAGAATGCTAATCCTGGTGTACAGTAGAGAGGTACAAACGAGTGATTGTGACGAGGGCCTGGCATGCAAGCCTCAGACCCCACCAGGTGAGGGCGCTGTAGTCATAATAAATAACCACCTGTTGGATCTCAGACAAGTCACCAACACACTTCACCTACCACCTCTCTTCTTCATAGAGATATGCAGTTGAGCATTTCAAGAGCACAGAATGTTTTTATAAGTAGGCCTAGGTGTAAAACTATGGAAAGGATTGTATGAAGTCGGTACAGTTTTTTTTTATACTTAAAAATTCTCTTACACATCCCAGCATTTAAAAAAAAACGTTATTTAACTAGGCAAGTCAGTTAACACATTCTTATTTTCAATAAAACCCCCAAAGTGGGTTAACTGCCTTGTTCAGGGGCAGAACAGATTTTTACCTTGTCAGTTTGATCTTGCAACCTTTCAGTTACTAGTCCAACGCTCTAACCACTAGGTTACCTGCCACCCCAATTTCATCTCTTCTATTCTTCATCTGTCCTGCCTTCTAATCACTTTCTCTTCCATCTCCCTACCGCTAATTCCAGTATCTTCCTGGTTGACTATGCATGGACATAGAGCAGATTTTTATTTATTTAACTAGGCAAGTCAGTTAAAGAACAAATTCTTATTTTCAATGACAGCATAGAAACAGTGGGTTAACTTGTCTTGTTCATGGGAAGAACAACATATTTTTACCTTGTCAGCTCAGGGATTTGATCAGCCAACCTTTTGGTTACAAGTCCAATGCTCTGACCACTAGTCTACCTGCCACCCCAGATCCCCAGACCCTCATGAGGAAAGCCCAGGATGGCTTTCCTCATGAGTGTTGACTTCCATAGAGAGGCCCCTGACACAGACGTTGTGGAGCTGGTGAACAAATGTGGAAGTACAACCAGACCTACCAGCTTGCCAAGGGTGTACGAGTACATTTACTCACTCACACATACAAATGATTGTTGTCTTATAAACAATGACAAGCCAGCGGGGTCTGACAACTTGGATGGAAATTTATTGAGGATAATAGCAGACAATACTGCCACTCTTATTTGCCATACCTTGAATTTAAGCCTACTAGAGAGTGTGCCCTCAGGCCTGGAAGGAAGCAAAAGTCATTCTGCTACCTAAGAATAGTAAAGCCTCCTTTACACCCCCTACGATATTGTGGATAAAGAGTTACCTGTCTAACAAAACACAGAGGGTTTTCTCTCCAGCATAATTCAGGTAGAATAAGGAATTCCCTAGGGCAGCTGTCTAAGCCCCTTACTTTTTTTCAATCTTTACTAACGACATGCATTAGTAAAAGGATGACTCAACAATATACACTTCAGTGACTGAAATGACTGCAACATTTAACAAAGAACTGCAGTTAGTTTCCGAATGGGTGGAAAGGACAAATCATTCACTAAACCCTAAACCATAACTAAATATTGTAATTAATCATGTGGAAATTGAGCAAGTTGAGGTGACTAAACTCCTTGGAGTAACCCTGGATTGTAAACTGGCATGGTCAAAACAAATTGATACAACAGTAGCTAAGATGGGGAGAAGTCTGTCCATAATAAAGCACTGCTCTGCCTTCTTAACAGCACTATCAACAAGTCAGGTCCTACAGGGCCTAGTTTTGTCGCACTTGGACTACTGTTCAGTCGTGTGGTCAGGTGCCACAAAGAGGGACCAAGGAAAATTACAATTGGCTCAGAACAGGGCAGAACGGCTCGCCCTTAAAAGTACACGAAGGGCTAACATTGATGATATGCATGTCAATCTCTCATGGCTCAAAGTGGAGGAGAAATTGACTTCATCACCACTTGTTTTTGTAAGAAGTGTTGACATGCTGAATGCACAGAGCCGTCTGTTTAAACTACTAGCACACAGCTCGGACACCATTGCATACCCCACAAGACATGCCAACAGAGGTCTCTTGACAATCCCCAAGTCCAGAACAGACTATAGGAGGCGCACAGTACTACATAGAGCCATGACTACATGCAACTCTATTCCACAACAGGTAACTGATGCTCGCTGTAGAATCAGGTTTAAAAAACAGATAAAAATACATCTATGGAACAGCAGGGACTGTGAAGCGATACACACACACGTACGCACACCACAGGAGGTTGGTGACACCTTAATTTGGGAGGGGCTCGTGGTAATGGCTGGAGTGGAATCAGTGGAATGATATCAAATACAGTGAATTCGGAATGTGTTCAGACGCCTTGACTTTTTCAACATTTTGTTGTTACAGCTTTATTCTGAAATTATTATTTTTTTAAATTAAATTGTCATTATGGGGTACTGTGTGTAGATTGATGAGGGAAAAAAATATTAAATCAATTTTAGAATAAGGCTGTAATGTAACAAAATGTGGAAAAAGTCAAGGGGTCTGAATACTTTCCGAATGCACTGTACATCAAACACATGGTTTCCATGTGTTTGATGCCATTCCATTTGCTCCATTCCAGACAATATAATGAGCCGTCCTCCCCTCAGTAGCCTCCACTGACGCACACACACACTAGTACACGCATACTGTAATATTGTTGTATGGTGGTATTATACATTTTGTATTGTAGATATATAGTGGTGTAAGAATGTTATGTTATATTACTGTTTTATCTTTTGTTTTATGTGTAATGTAAGTGCCTTAATGTGTTAATGGACCTAGGAAGAGTAGCTGCTGCCTTGGCAGGAACTAATGGGGATCCCTAATAAATACAATACTAATACACACTTTTTTTCTCTCAGCACAGGAAGAAGTGCCGTCTGGTACATCATGGGTGAGTTTGGGTCCCAGGTGCAGCATTCTCACCAGTCTACTTGTTGCATGGCCCCCTTCTTCTACACTTGATGAATACCGAGAACAGAACATTAAAAACATCAACTCAAGATTTTAGCTGGGAAAAGTTGTACACTTAGCATACAAACTTCAACACACATTTGTCTCAAACACCACTTGATCTACAGTAGAGAGAGGGAAGTTTCCTCAGCCTGTAGAATCCATGCAATACTAATCATAATATATCTCAATGACGGAATGAAAATAATTGTGCTATGTACATCAGATAAAGATGTTCTAATGACTGGTCATTGACCAGAGAATCTATTGGACAAGATGTTCTAATGACTGGTCATTAACCAGAGGCTCTCTTGGACAAGATGTTCTAATGACTGGTCATTAACCAGAGGCTCTCTTGGACAAGATGTTCTAATGACTGGTCATTAACCAGAGGCTCTCTTGGACAAGATGTTCTAATGACTGGTCATTAACCAGAGGCTCTCTTGGACAAGATGTTCTAATGACTGGTCATTAACCAGAGGCTCTCTTGGACAAGATGTTCTAATGACTGGTCATTAACCAGAGGCTCTCTTGGACAAGATGTTCTAATGACTGGTCATTAACCAGAGGCTCTCTTGGACAAGATGTTCTAATGACTGGTCATTAACCAGAGAATCTCTTGGACAAGATGTTCTAATGACTGGTCATTAACCAGAGGCTCTCTTGGACAAGATGTACTAATGACTGGTCATTAACCAGAGAATCTCTTGGACAAGATGTTCTCATGACTGAAGTCTTTAACCAGACAATGACCTTCCTTCTATTCAATTAGGAACAGAGGGGGAGGCTGTTTCACCATTGCCACTCATGTTACAAATGAACGGGTGTAGAAATACAGATGGTGAAACATATACATCCACCGGGCTATAGGGGTTAATACTTATCAGCAGACACCGTCACATACACACAGTCGCTCGGTCACATTCACACACGCACCCACACACTCTAACACACACTCCTAGGCACATGCACACAAACAGACGTGCGTACACAGACAGAGAGACAACAGACACACACACAAACTCAAACCTCAGCTAGCCCCTTGCATCAACATCATGTGGCCTGTCCTCTTAGAAAAAAATTGAAAAATGAGTCTATATTTTAGTGACCAGAGGCAATCAACACATGGAACTCAATACATAATAACTCAATGGGAGTTAAGTCAGATAAAAAAGCTAATTATCACCCAATTGGATGTGCATGGAGGAGACACTGGCCTGGTTGTGAATGACTGGTAATTCTTGTTAGTTTTGGTCTTCTGCAAAGCACACACACACGCCTCCCCTCAACTGCTGCAGAAAGTGGAGCCGCCTGTAACATTCGCTTGTAAAAGTTTCAGTCACGAAAAAACTCTCAATCTCACCGTTTGTTTGACTGTCAGAGGGAGCAAGACGAGCTGCACATACCAAAGATGGTCTACCTATTAACTCAGGTTTGATGATCACTAGTTTCCCCTTTCATCTGTGGCGCTGCTTTCCTGTGCTCGTCTACAAGTGCTGCGCTATATATGGGCTGCTTAATTAGCCATATATACTGATAGAGTGTAAATAATTGTTTTACTGTGATTAAGTGTAAGTGGAGTTAGATTGAGTGGAGACTGGTGGGAGGAGCTATAGGAGGATGGGCTCATTGTAATGTCTGGAATGAAATTAATGGAATGGAGTCAAACATATGGTTTCCATTTGTTAGATACCATTCCATTTATTCCATTCCAGCCATTACAATGAGCCCATCCTCCTATAGCTCATCCCACCAGCCTCCTCTGGTTAGGCTTTAAGACTTCGGGATGTTTTGATGTATAAAGTCGAAGTATGAGAAGAGAAAAAGGGTTGCTGCATTTAGTGAGCATGTTTCGGAAAGTGTACTTACTCCATGTGACTGGAGAACCGAGATATGCAATCTGGCACAACAGCAAGATGTCTATAAACATTTTTAATAACATTTTTAATTTAAAAGAAATTGGTGTATTTTTTTATTACATTTTTTATTTAAGGGGTGGATCAGCTTTAATATTGGGGAAAGATTGTTGCTTCCATCAATGTAATTGTCTGCATCATTTCTAATCCCCCATATATTTTTGGGGTAAATGTATATACATATACATACATACAGTACATAAACATACATACCCATATATGTATATATACATAAACATTCATACATTCATACATACATACATACATACATACTGTACGTACATATATATACACACTTTTTTAAAGAATATACCTTTATTATTCCCCGCAAACTCTACCACCCCTCCCCCAATTGGAGTAAACTAATAAAAAGTCACACTTAGGCTTCTACTTTCAGTTTATACATATTATACACATTTTACAGACATAATCTATTTACAATAGTTCTATTTTGTTTGTTCTTAGTCCTTCCTCTATTTCTGATGTCCATCCAGTTTGATTTCTATTTGTAACTGTGCTATTTCACAACATTTCTGAACCTATATACATTTTACAGACCCTGTATGTTTTACATAGGTTATCTTGTTGTATTACATGTTGACTAAACAAAGTTGTTTACAGAGCAAGATTACTGTAGGTTTCAGATTACACATGACATTCTAATCTCTCGTGTTTGCCTGCAGTGCTGCCTGCATATCTAATATTTGTGATTATTTTACTTGATATAAGTCCAAGCATTGGGTACTCTTTAAATATGTTCCTGTGAGAGTATCTACTTAATCACAGGATAAAACACAATTATTGTTTAATGCACATTACCAAAATATTTTATGAACGTTAGAATACAATATTTTTTGCCATTGCTTTTGGGGACTTAAGGAGACATATCATACATTTTGACATCTGGATTAAGGTGTTGAGGTTCAATGAAAAGGGGTGCGTTTTATCAGAAACAGGGCAAAGACATGACCTTCAACATGAACATTGCTAAATACCAACATAAGCCCTCATACAATACCAGTCAAAAGTTCGGACACATTTACTCATTCAAGGGTTTTTCTTGATTTTTACTATTTTCTACATTGTAGAACAATAGCGAAGACATCAAAACTATGAAATAACACATATGGAATCATGTAGTAACCAAAAATGTTATCAAGTTGGGCTCCTGAGTGGCGCAGTGGTCTAAGACACTCCATCTTGGTGCAAGAGGTGTCACTGCAGTACCTGGTTTGAAACTAGGCTGCATCACATCTGGCTGTGATTGGGCAGTGCACAATTGGCCCAGTGTTGTCCAGGTTTGGCTGGGGTAGGCTGTCATTGTAAATAAGAATTTGTTCTAAACTGACTTGCCTAGTTAAATAAATATATAGATTTGAGATTCTTCAAAGTAGCCACCCTTTGCCTTGATGACAGCGTTGCACACTCTTGGCATTCTCTCAACACGCTTCAAGAGGTACTCATCTCGAATGCATATCAATTAACAAATGTGCCTTGTTAAAAGTTCATTTGTGGAATTTCTTTCCCTCTTAATGCATTTGAGCCAATCAGTTGTGTTGTGACAAGGTAGGGGTGGTATACAGAAGACAGCCCTATTTGGTACAAGACCAAGTTCTTATTATGGCAAGAACAGCTCAAATAAACAAAGAGAAACGACAGTCCATCATTACTTCAAGACATGCAGGTCAGTTTCTTCAGGTGCAGTTGCAAAAAGCTTCAAGTGCTATGCTGAAACTGGCTCTCATGAGGACCGCCACAGGAAGGGAAGACCCAGAGTTACCTCTGCTGCAGAGGACAAGTTCATTAGAGTTACCAGCAAAAGAAATTGCAGCCTAAATAAATCAAAACAAATTTTATTTGTCACATTTGCCGAATGCAACAGTAACATGCTTACTTACAAGCCCTTAACCAACAATGTAGTTTTAAGAACAAATTATTAAAGAGCAGCAGTAAATAACAATAGCGGGGCTATATACAGGGGTACCGGTACAGAGTCAATACACGGGGCCACCGGTGTCGAGGTAATTGAGGTAATATGTACATGTAGGTAGAGTTGTTAAAGTGACTATGCATAGATATTACAGAAAGTAGCAGCAGCGTTCCAGGGGGGGGGGGGGGGGGGGGTTGGGGTGCGACTGTGGTCAATGAATAGCATTCTCACATAGGTGTTCCTTTTGTCCAGGTGTGAAAGTGCAGTGTGGAGTGCACTAGAACCTGCATCATCTGTGGATCTGTTGGTGCGGTATGCAAATTGGAGTGGGTCTAGGGTTTCTTGGATAATGGTGTTGATGTGAGCCATGACCAGCATTTCAAAGCACTTCATGACTACAGACGTGAGTGCTACGGGTCGGTAATCATTTAGGCAGGTTAGCTTAGTGTTTTTGGGCACAAGGACTATAGTGGTCTGCTTGAAACATGTTGGTATTACGGGACTCAGACAGGGGGAGGTTGAAAATGTCAGTGAAGACACTTGCCAGTTGGTCTGCGCATGCTCATAGTACACGTCCTGGTAATCCGTCTGGCCCAGCGGCCTTGTGAATGCTTATCTGTTTAAAGGTCTTACTCACATTGGCTGCGGAGAGCGTGATCACACAGTTATCTGGAACAGCTGATGCGCTCATGCTTGTTTCAGTATTACTTGCCTCGAAGCGAGCATAGAAGTTATTTAGCTTGTCTGGTAGGCTCGTGTCACTGGGCAGCTCTCGGCTGTGCTTCCCTTTGTAGTCTGTAATGGTTTGCAAGCCCTGCCACATCCGACGAGCATCGGAGCCGGTGTAGTACGATTCAATCTTAGTCCTGTATTGATGCTTTGCCTGTTTGATGGTTCGTCGGAGGGCGTAGCAGGAATTCTTATAGATTCCTTGAAAGCTGCCGATCCTTGAAAGCAGCAGCGCTACCCTTTAGCTCAGTACGAATGTTGCCTGTAATCCATGGCTTCTGGTTGGGGTATGTACGTACAGTCACTGCGGGGACGATGTCCTCGATGCACTTATTGATAAAGCCAGTGACAGATGTGGTGTACTCCTCAATGCCATCGGAAGAATCCCGGAACATATTCCAGTCTGTGCTAGCAAAACAGTCCTGTAGCTTAGCATCTGCTTCATCTGACCACTTTTTTTAGACCGAGTCACTAGTGCATCCTGCTTTAATTTTTGCTTGTAAGCAGGAATCAGGAGGATAGAATGGTCAGACTTGCCAAGTGGAGGGTGAGGGAGAGCTTCGTACGCGTCTGTGTGTGGAGTAAAGGTGGTCTACAATTTTTTTACTTCTGGTTGCACATTTACCATGCTGATAGAAATGAGGTAAAACTGATTTAAGCTTCCCTGCATTAAAGTCCCCGGCCACCAGGAGCACCGCCTCTGGATGAGCGTTTTCCTGTTTGCTTGTGGGGGTATACAGCTCATTGAGTGCAGTTTTAGTGCCAGTACTAACCTTACAATATAGTCTAATAAGATAATTTTAAAAAACTATATAAAACCCAAGCATTATTATTATTATTAGAGAGATGAGTTGTGTGTAGGGTGATATAGCCAAAATGTCATATCACAATATTTTTCGAATTTAATGTTTCTAGCCGTAGCCTAGCGGTTAAGAGTGTTGGGCCAGTAACTGAACGGTCACTGGTTTGAATCCCTGAGACGACTAGGTGGAAAATCTGGCTGTAGCATTGAGCAAGGCATTTAACCCTAATCACTATGGTAAAGAGCGTCTGTTAAATGACTAAAATGTAAATGAGTAGTTGTTGTGATTTATTTAGAATTCAAGGCACACTTAACCAGAATGGCTACCACAGCATTCTGCATTGATACGTCATCCCATCTGGTTCGCGCTTAGTGGGACTATCATTTGTTTTTCAACACGACAATGACCCAACACTCCTCCATGCTGAGTAAGGGCTATTTGACCAAGAATGAGAGTGATGAGTGCTGCATCAGATGACCTGGCCTCCACAATCACCCAACCTCAATCCAATTGAGATAGTTTGGGATTAGTTGGACTGCAGAGTGAAGGAAAATCAGCCATCAAGTGCTTAGCATATGTGGGAACTCCTTCAAGACTGTTGGAAAAGTGTTCCTCATGAAGCTGGTTGAGAGAATACCAAGAGTGTGCAAACCTGTCATCAAGGCAAATGGTGGCTACTTTGAAGAATCTCAAATATTAAATATATTTTGATTTGTTTAACACTTTTTTGGTTACTACATGGTTCCATATATGTTATTTCATAGTGTTGATGTCTTCACTGTTATTATATAATGTAGAAAATGGTAAAATTATGAAAAAACATTGAATGAGTAGGTAGGTTCAAACTTTTGACTGGTACTGTATATCAACCTAATTATGCAATGTTCTGAATAGCCAGCTGGCCTATGTCTAATATAATTAACTCATGTTTTTTACTGGTAATACATTACACATATTGTATGATACAACAAAGATCTTGCTGTCTTTGCTCCCTTGGGAAAATGGGATGATTGTTGTTTATTCTAGTCTGCTACTAAGGTTTTTTATTTTCTTTGAAAAAAGTAGCATAGCAAGCTACAAAGTACTTATTACTACATGCAATACCAGGTAAAAACCAGATGAAGCAATGCTGTAAAAAAATAAAAATCTTATTTTTGTTATTAGTTGGCTGAATCAGCTCTACAGCATTGGAGTGACAATAGAGGCAAGAAAAAAATTCAGGAACAGGAAGTAGTAATACTCAGTACTGTAGGCCTACCTGTTTGATGTCTAGTCCAGACTGAGGGTACTACAGAACAGCAGTAATACTCAGTACTGTAGGCCTACCTGTATGATGTCTAGACCAGACTGAGGGTACTACAGAACAGCAGTAATACTCAGTACTGTAGGCCTACCTGTATGATGTCTAGACCAGACTGAGGGTACTACAGAACAGCAGTAATACTCAGTACTGTAGGCCTACCTGTATGATGTCTAGGCCAGACTGAGGGTACTACAGAACAGTAGTAATACTCAGTACTGTAGGCCTACCTGTATGATGTCTAGGCCAGACTGAGGGTACTACAGAACAGTAGTAATACTCAGTACTGTGGGCCTACCTGTATGATGTCTAGGCCAGACTGAGGGTACTACAGAACAGTAGTAATACTCAGTACTGTAGGCCTACCTGTATGATGTCTAGCCCAGGCTGAGGATACTTGTCACGTTCCTGACCTGTTTTCTCTTGTTTTGTATGTGTTTATTGGTCAGGGCGTGAGTTGGTTGGGCAGTCTATGTTTTCTGTTTCTATGTTGGTTTTGGGTTGCCTGGTATGGCTCTTAATTAGAGGCAGGTGTTTTGCGTTTTCCTCTAATTGAGAGTCATATTAAGGTAGGTTGATGTCTACGCTGCGCCTTGGTCTACTAACTGTCCGAAAGACGACCGTTACAGAAACACCCACCAAAACAGGATCAAGCGGAGTGGAGAAGGAAGGCAGGAACAACAACAATGGGGAAAAGAGGAATGGACTTGGGAGGAGATCCTAGACGGTAAAGGACCCTGGGAAGAGCCAGTGGAGTGTCGCCGCCCCAAAGCGGAGCTGGAGGCAGCGAAAGCGGAGAGGAGGTTTTATGAGGCTAAAGCAAGGCAGAGCGGCTGGAAGCCCGAGGCTAAAGGGGAGTGTGGCGAAGCCGGGTTGGTTACCTGAGCCAACTCCCCGGGCTTACCGTGGAGTGAGAGGGCGTCGTAATGGTCAGACACCGTGTTATGCGGTAAAGCGCACGCTGTCCCCAGTACGCGTGCTTAGCCCAGTGCGGGCTATTCCACCTTGCCGCACTGGGAGGGCTAGGTTGGGCATCGAGCCGGATGTCATGAAGCCGGCCCAACGTATCTGGCCTCCAGTACGTCTCCTCGGGCCGGCGTACATGGCACCAGCCTTACAGGTGGTGTCCCCGGTTCGCCTGCATAGCCCAGTGCGGGTTATTCCACCTCGCCGCACTGGCAGGGCTACGGGGACCATTCAACCTGGTAGGGTTGGGGAGGCTCGGTGCTCAAGAGCACGTGTCCTCCTTCACGGTCCGGTATATCCGGCGCCACCTTCCCACCCCAGCTCAGTACCACCAGTGCCTATTCCACGCACCAGGCTTCCAGTGCGTTTCCAGAGCCCTGTTCCTCCTCCACGCACGCTCCCTGTGGTGCATGTCTCCAGCCCAGTGCCTCCAGTTCCGGCACCACGCACCAGGCCTACTGTGCGCCTCAGCAGGTCAGAGTCGGCCGTCTGCCCAACGCCACCTGCGCTGCTTGCCTGCTCAGCGCTGCCCGAACTGTCTGCCTGCCCAGCGTGGTCTGAACTGTCTGCCTGCCCAGCGCTGCCCGTCTGTCCCGAGCCTTCAGAGCCGTCCAGCCAGGACCAGCCAGAGCCGTCCAGCCAGGACCAGCCAGAGCCGTCCAGCCAGGACCAGCCAGAGCCGTCCAGCCAGGACCTGCCAGAGCCGTCCAGCCAGGACCTGCCAGAGCCGTCCAGCCAGGACCTGCCAGAGCCGTCCAGCCAGGACCAGCCAGAGCCGTCCAGCCAGGACCAGCCAGAGCCGTCCAGCCAGGACCAGCCAGAGCCGTCCAGCCAGGACCAGCCAGATCCGTCCAGCCAGGACCAGCCAGATCCGTCCAGCCAGGATCAGCCAGAGCCGTCCAGCCAGGATCAGCCAGAGCCGTCCAGCCAGGATCAGCCAAAGCCGTCCAGCCAGGATCAGCCAGAGCCCCTCAGCCAGGACCTGCCAGAGTCCCTCAGCCAGGACCTGCCAGAGTCCCTCAGCCAGGACCTGCCAGAGTCCCTCAGCCAGGACCTGCCAGAGTCCCTCAGCCAGGACCTGCCAGAGTCCCTCAGCCAGGAGCTGCCGGTCCTTATCCCGGTGCTGCCCCTTATCCCGATGCTGCCCCTTCATTTAGGTGGGTTTAGTTGGAGGGTGGTCATTGGGAGGGGGATACGGAAGCGGGGAGTGACTATGGTGGGGTGGGGACCTCGCCCAGCGCCAGAGCCGCCACCGTGGACAGACGCCCACCCAGACCCTCCCCTAGACTTTGTGCTGGTGCGCCCGGAGTTCGCACCTTAAGGGGGGGGGGTTCTGTCACGTTCCTGACCTGTTTTCCTTTGTTATGTATTTGTTTTAGTTGGTCAGGGCGTGAGTTGGGTGGGTTGGTCTAGGTTTCTATTTCTATGTTGGGTTTTTGTGTTCGGCCTGGTATGATTCTCAATCAGAGACAGGTGTGTATCGTTTGTCTCTGATTGGGAGTCATACTAAGGCAGCCAGGGTTTCACTGGTGTTTTTGTGGGTGTTTGTTCTTGTGTCAGCGTTTGGGCCACACAGGACTGTTGCAGGTTAGTCACGTTTGTTGTTTTGTTAATTTGTAGTGTTTGTTGGTTTGCCATTAAATCATGAATACCTACTACTCCGCATCTTGGTCCGATCCATGCTCCTCCTCGTCTGAGGAGGAGAACGACTACGACAACCTTTACAATACTACAGAACAGTAGTAATACTCAGTACTGTAGGCCTACCTGTATGATGTCTAGGCCAGACTGAGGGTACTACAGAACAGCAGTAATACTCAGTACTGTAGGCCTACCTGTATGATGTCTAGTCCAGACTGAGGGTACTACAGAACAGTAGTAATACTCAGTACTGTAGGCCTACCTGTATGATGTCTAGTCCAGACTGAGGGTACTACAGAACAGTAGTAATACTCAGTAATGTAGGCCTACCTGTATGATGTCTAGTCCAGACTGAGGGTACTACAGAACAGTAGTAATACTCAGTACTGTGGGCCTACCTGTATGATGTCTAGGCCAGACTGAGGGTACTACAGAACAGTAGTAATACTCAGTACTGTAGGCCTACCTGTATGATGTCTAGTCCAGACTGAGGGTACTACAGAACAGTAGTAATACTCAGTACTGTAGGCCTACCTGTGGCCAGACTGAGGGTACTCCAGAACAGTAGTAATACTCAGTAATATAGGTCTACCTGTATGATGTCTAGGCCAGGCTGAGGGTACTACAGAACAGTAGTAATACTCAGTACTGTAGGCCTACCTGTATGATGTCTAGGCCAGACTGAGGGTACTACAGAACAGTATTAATACTCAGTACTGTAGGCTGACCTGTATGATGTCTAGTCCAGGCTGAGGGTACTACAGAACAGTAGTAATAGTCAGTACTGTAGACCTACCTGTATGATGTCTAGCCCAGACTGAGGGTACTCCAGAACAGTAGTAATACTCAGTACTGTAGGCCTACCTGTATGATGTCTAGGCCAGACTGAGGGTACTCCAGAACAGTAGTAATACTCAGTACTGTAGGCCTACCTGTATGATGTCTAGGCCAGACTGAGGGTACTCCAGGACAGTAGTAATACTCAGTACTGTAGGTCTACCTGTAT
This sequence comes from Salvelinus fontinalis, assembly GCF_029448725.1. Taxonomy (NCBI): domain Eukaryota; kingdom Metazoa; phylum Chordata; class Actinopteri; order Salmoniformes; family Salmonidae; genus Salvelinus; species Salvelinus fontinalis. The sequence goes on along the minus strand of NC_074703.1, from coordinate 10,913,958 downwards.
GATGTCTTGGCCAGACTGAGGGTACTACAGAACAGTAGTAATACTCAGTACTGTAGGCCTACCTGTATGATGTCTAGGCCAGACTGAGGGTACTCCAGAACAGTAGTAATACTCAGTACTGTAGGCCTACCTGTATGATGTCTAGTCCAGACTGAGGGTACTACAGAACAGTAGTAATACTCAGTAATGTAGGCCTACCTGTATGATGTCTAGTCCAGACTGAGGGTACTACAGAACAGTAGTAATACTCAGTACTGTGGGCCTACCTGTATGATGTCTAGGCCAGACTGAGGGTACTCCAGAACAGTAGTAATACTCAGTACTGTAGGCCTACCTGTATGATGTCTAGTCCAGACTGAGGATACTACAGAACAGTAGTAATACTCAGTACTGTAGGCCTACCTGTATGATGTCTAGGCCAGACTGAGGGTACTCCAGAACAGTAGTAATACTCAGTACTGTAGGCTGGCCTGTATGATGTCTAGTCCAGGCTGAGGGTACTCCAGAACAGCAGTAATACTCAGTACTGTAGAGATTGGGGGGGGTAGAGATTATGAGAGGAGGTAAATAGAATCAAGAGGAAAGGGTAATGGGTAGTTGTAATCAAGAGGAAAAGATAAATGGTTAGACTTTAGTTAAAATGGAATATGACACCAATGAGGGAAATATTCACAGCCTAAACCAAACCATGCTATGTTACCAAACTGTATATCTCTTTCCAAATCTTGTCTTTCTCAATGTGCAACGTGTCAGCTTTTAGCATCTCCTACTGTCTGTGACAGAGACTTGCCCTACATTAGCCTAGGACAAGAGATTTCACAGCTATGCCAACCTCACACCCCAAATGATCTAGTTGGCTTCCATGACCATTCTCTTACAAGGAAACAAACACTGTTTCTGGGAAGTAGAGATCAGATACTAGACAGCCTGGTTACCCATCATTGTGCATATAAGCGCCAGAGGAAATGACACATCACATTAAATCCCATAGAACCAGCAAGCCCCACAGAATCAATGCATGCAACACATTACAATTAACAATCATGTCTCTCAGTAGTTCTGATGTCTTTCTGGAAACCAACTCCCAGAACAGAGCCCAGTGGCACTGACCACACTCAAATAAAATAGGAATTTCAAGATAGTCCAACAGTTGGCTACACTAGAATTGGCTTCATGTGATCGAGGCTTATGAAGTAATGACAGGCAACATCATGTCCCGCAAAATGAATGCCTGTCTACCATAACCATGTCTAATACTGGCTTTAGGGACATCATGTTTTGTGCTTGCACTGGGGACAAGATGTACAAAGCTTACAATATAGAGTCTAATAAGATCATATTTGGTTCCATGATAAATGCTATATAAAACCCAAGCATTATTATTATTAGTAGTATTATTAAAGAGGTAAGTTGTGTGCAGGGTGATATAGCCAAAATGTCAGATCACAATATTTTTGTAATTTAATGTTTCTAGCCGTAGCCTAGCGGTTAAGAGCGTTGGGCCAGTAACTGAAAGATCACTGGTTTGAATCCCTGAGACGACTAGGTGGAAAATCTGTCTGTAGCAAGGCAAGGCATTTAACCCTAATCACTATGGATAAGAGTGCCTGTTAAATGACTAAAATGTAAATGAGTAGTTGTTGAGGGGTTGGGTTAAATGCGGGGTGCACCCCTACAGGACTCCAACTGTCAAAATGTTCACTCCCTTTCCCTCTATACCTGTTCCCACTCCCTAATCACCTCTCCTCTGCATTTGTCCCTCCTGTTTCCCCATATCAGCAGCACATCAATCCTACGTGCATGATATGATGATGTAAGTGCCTTTATGTTATTATATAGTCTTGTAGATGTAAGTGTTAATCATGTAATATATCTATACCCCTCAGTTTATGCTAGTGATTATGCTAATGCTCTGTTCTAGTTATGTTTAGTCCTGGCAGCCTTCTAAAGTTTATCGATGCTATATGTCCATTTCCTTTAGTCACCTGGCACTACTTTATCATTTCATGCACATTTATGTTAATGTGTTCCTAATGTTTCCCTTTTTGTATCTCCCTTCCAGACCACCACTTCCTTCTTACCCCCACACGGCTCTATTTCCATGTTACGACTTGTTCACGGAAGAGAGAGGCCTGTTCTAATTAGCCATGTAGCGTCTTCCAATAACCGTGTGAAACGGATGGACGGCAGAAAATTGTTGAAACTGAGAAGTACTGTTGGCTGCAACTGTGTTAAAGGGAAATAAATTAAACAGCGTCTACTTCATATCTATCATCTCCAGCACCACCCCCAACAATCTCAATTGCGATAAGGGTCTAAAATCATAAAGCCTTCTACTTTCATATCAAATCAAAAATAATCGTACAAATGCAAAAAATACATATTTCCTGTACAGTGTTTAAAAGAGACATTTAAAAAAAAATCAGCTGCATTATCTCCTGCATCACCCCAACATCAACATGAAAATTGCACGTTTCTATGTTTTGTAGTAAAAAAAATAGAGGAAGATAACCAATTAGTAGGCAATACCTACTCAAAACTGGTTAAAATCACACAATGCACACTAATGTCATTGGAAACACTTATCTTTGTCCACACTGTTGATTTTATGTGCATTTTACATTTACTGTACTTTAGGCCGCATTTCTTGATGATGAAATGTTATACTCTGTATACATTCAGTGGCATGATAAGAATATTCCTGGAAAATGTGGTGTAGACGCAACGTAAGACGAAAACATGACAAGGGTTTGAGTGAGAAGACTAACTGCTGTAACCAAGTAACCACACAGCTCTCCAAAGTGTGCACATTTAAGTCATTTCAAAGCGCTTTCATGACTCAAACAGTCTTAAACTCTGAGGTGCTTTTTTGAGCTCCTAGCTGTGTCATCGAGGAACTAGAGAAGGCACACTTGTAGTTGTTTTGTTTGGAACACAACCCTGCATCCCCACCAGCACACAATTACTGTTGATGTTTACACAATCCAAAAACGGTCCATTATAAATCGCAATCTGGGTCAGGTGGGCATGATTTGAAAACCTGTTCTATTGCCAACATGACTTGCTAAGGTATAAAATACAATATTACAGTGTTATTCTTTCCCAATGCAATTCAGGGAAACAATCATTCTGGTGCGCATGGATAGGAGTCATGAGTGCATTATGAGTCGTGTGCTGCGCAAATTTTCTTCACTGTAGACAAACACAGGCTCATTGTGTTCAGGATAACACAGAGTATAATGCCATGTCATCTTGTAACTGTACATCAAACATAGAGACATTGATATTGATCTCATCCCGTCAGTAGATGATGCCTGGTTATTCTTTAAAAGTGCCTTCCTCACCATCTTAAATAAGCATGCCCCATTCAAAAAAAATTGAACTAGGAATAGATATAGTCCTTGGTTCACTCCAGACCAGTCTGCCCTTGACCAGCACAAAAATATCCTGTGGCGTTCTGCATTAGCATCGAATAGCCCCCGTGATAAGCAACTTTTCAGGGAAGTTAGGAACAAATATACACAGGCAGTTAGGAAAGCAAAGGCTAGCTTTTTCAAACAGAAATTTGCATCCTGTAGTACTAACTCAAAAAAAGTTCTGGGACACTGTAAAGTCCATGGAGAATAAGAGCACCTCCTCCCAGCTGCCCACTGCTCTGAGGCTAGGAAACACTGTTGCCACCGATAAATCCACTATAATTGAGAATTTCAAAAAGCAATTCGCTACGGCTGGCCATGCTTTCCACCTGGCTACCCCTACCCCGGTCAACTGCCCGGCACTCTCCACAGCAACCCGCCAAAGTTCCCACCATTTCTCCTTCACCCAAATCCAGATAGCTGATGTTCTGAAAGAGCTGCAAAATCTGGACCCCTACAAATCAGCCGGGCTAAACAATCTGGACCCTTTCTTTCTAAAATTATCTGCCTAAATTGTTGCAACCCCTATTACTAGCCTGTTCAACCTCTCTTTCGTATCGTCTGAGATTCCCAAAGATTGGAAAGCTGCTGCGGTCATCCCCCTCTTCAAAGGGGGTGACACTCTAGACCCAAACTGCTACAGACCTATATCTATCCTACCCTGCCTTTCTAAGGTCTTCGAAAGCCTAGTTAACAAACAGATTACCGACCATTTCGAATCCCACTGTACCTTCTCCGCTATGCAATCCGGTTTCAGAACTGGTCATGGGTGCACCTCAGCCACGCTCAAGGTCCTAAACGACATCATAACCGCCATCGATAAGAGACATTACTGTGCAGCCGTATTCATCAACCTGGCCAAGGCTTTCGACTCTGTCAATCACCACATTCTTATTGGCAGACTCGACAGCCTTGGTTTCTCAAATGATTGTCTCGCCTTGTTTACCAACTACTTCTCTGATAGAGTTCAGTGTGTCAAATCGGAGAGCCTGTTGTCCAGACCTCTGGCAGTCTCTATGGGAGTGCCACAGGTTTCAATTCTCGGGCCGACTCTCTTCTCTGTAATCATCAATG